>NW_020527341.1:0-24854 GCF_003368295.1 Carassius auratus | reverse complement strand
AGAGTGAGTGAGTGTTTGTGTGTGTGTGTGAGTGAGTGAGTGAGTGAGAGTGTGTGTGTGTGAGAGAGAGAGAGAGAGAGAGAGAGAGAGTGTGAGTGAGTGAGTGAGTGAGTGTTTGTGTGTGTGTGTGAGTGAGTGAGTGAGTGAGAGTGTGTGTGTGTGTGTGTGTGTGTGAGAGAGATAGAGAGAGAGAGAGTGTGAGTGAGTGAGTGAGTGTGTGTGCGAGAGAGAGAGAGAGATTGTGTGTGTACAAATTGAAAACTGATAACTTTAGTTTTAGATTCTATCTTGATTTTAGTATAAAGTTGCAATGATGAGCACAAACAAACTCATTTATAAAACAACTACATTTATCAACAAGTGCGTCACAGCTGCTATTCATAACACACTGAACCACACTTCAGCAATCACATTCTTCTCTTAAAACATCCTTAGATATCCTTAAAACAAGATTACGTTACTTGAGAATCAAACCTGCATAAAATACCAGCTTTCAGACGCTCAATCCCATAATCGCAACTAATTCTGTTGTAAAAGAAGTTTTTAATTGGAAAACCTAGGGAAGAGATGAGTTTTGCTCTGAAACAAAGGCTTTGTTTTTATAACATGGATCTCTACAACTTTAAATACATTTTTCAGTGAATTTGAAATATTCTGGTGTCTTCAAAAGTGAAGAACAGATCCGTCCACCAATGAGGTTTGATTTCCTGTAGCTACGTGATCGAGAGTCGCCTGAACGAGATACAGGAATAACATCGATTAACACACACACAACACACACACAGTCGAACACGAATGACACAACTATTTCAGATGGACATTGTGCAGGTGAAACAGGGTCCAAGATGCAGCTCTCTGATTGGACGGTGCTGAGGCAGAGGCGGAGCCAGCAGGCGTGCAGGGGAGGGGCTCAGCAATGCCAGCCAATCAGTACACAGGCACGTTAAAGTACTTCATGTCGGGGCTGAAGGAGAAACACACAAACACACACTGATGATAGAGCAGGCAAACACAATACTGTGAGACGGCAGACGGACAGACGACGTGCAAAACAACACAAGTGCTTCAACAAACCATCGACACGCCACACAACACGTTCAGAGTGTGTTTACATGCAACATCTCACAGCCATTACTGGAAAAAACAGGTTAAGACAATTAATATTTCTACTCAACATGATCACTAACTACACTAACGTTCAAATGTTTGAGGGTCGTTGTGATTTTACTTCGATTTTAAGAAATGAATGCATTATGCATTAAATTGATCAAAAGTGAGAGTAAAGACATTTATAATATTACAAAAGATCTCGATTTCAAATAAATGCGGCTCAATATTCAGCAAAGAATCCTGGAAAATCAAATGCATCACAGTTTTCCACAAAAAACATTGTTTAGCAAAACGGTTTTCACTATTGATAATAATCAGAAATGTTTCATATTAGAATGATTTCTGAAGATCATGTGACCCTGAACTGGAGTAATGATGCTGAAAATACAGATTTAATCACATAAATAAATTACATTTTAGTATATATTACTAAAGAAAATGGCTTTTTTAGACCATAAAAATATTTATATTATATATTTCTGACCAAATACCTGAAGTTCAGACATTTATAAATGACTTTTTATGGTGATTTTTGTACGGTGAAGCAAAGCAAAGCAGTTGTGATCCATATCTCTTGATATTAACACACAGGATGGGGAACAACAATATAAACCTTTAACTCAGAGAAGGAGGACCCACAATGACACACAAAAAACACGAGACAGGGCAGGATTACAAACCCGTCACATTACAGCTACAGTACACGATCATCTAGTGGTGTTTCTGCACTAACAACAGGGAAACGACTCTATGGATGGAAGGAAACCCAGACCTGAAGCGTGTGGATCTGAAGCGGTTTAACTCTGGAAGAGTCCCGAGGACTCGGCCGACATGTTCGGACTCAAAACACCTGCAGGACATGCACAAACACACAGAGCGGCAGCGTCATGACACTAGAGTTCACTCTCCAGCAGCTAACAGTGTCTGGATCGATCTCCAGATCCGTCTCACAGCGGCTCCCGCAGGTTTCTCATCAAAGCGCCTCGTCCGTCCTCTAGAATTAAGCTCTGAGCTCTGAGTCCGAGTGGAATTTCTTCTGCTCTTTCAGGAATGTTCCGGAGTGACTTTCCCGGCTCGAGCTCTCGTTAGATTGAACGAGGGATTGTGTGCTTTCAATTAAAACCCTTTCAGAAGGAGACGTTTCAGGCGGCAGGGCGTCTGTTTGAAGTCTAAGACCTACAGTAAGCTTGAAATCAGTTCATTATTGTTATTATGTTTTTTTTTATTAAACCACATAGAGAAAGTAAAGAATGGTAATCGGATTATTACAACTAAATCATGTGAAACCAGTCTGGGGGAAAGCCAAAAAAAAAAAACGTGTTGAGGTCATACATTACATGCAAATCAAAGGGAAACATATTTGAAAATATTCCACACACACACACAAAATATTCCTTTATTTTTAATTATTATTAATATTTTTGAAGTATTTTTATTAACTAATGAAAGCAATCCACTTGGGAAAGTAATTCCAGAACATTAGTGAAAGAGCAAAAGAAATACTGTATTACAAAAAAAAAATAACAATAATATAAAAAAAATTAAAAAAAAAATATTTTTTTAATCTAAGTTTATGTATAATTAAATTATACAATTATTATATTTGTTTATTTAACTTTACATTTAAAACAATTAAATGATAAAAAAAAGATTTCTTAATTTATATTAATGTTTTATTATAATATTTTTACGTTTTTTATTCAGTTTATTTTTATTAATTTATTTTTAAATGAATAATCATTTATAATATATTATATATATATATATATATATATATATATATATATATATATATATATGTGCGTGTGTGTGTTGTTTATATTTATTGTATTATAAGATTTGTGTTTGCATTCTATATATATATATAATTTGCTGTTAAAAGGTTACATAAGATGTACTCAACTGTAAATATAAATGTGAATATAATGCGTTCAATAAAATCTAATCAAAATTTAACATCAGTAAAAGGGCAGACAGCGAGGAAGAGAGAGATAGAGAGGAGTGAGAGAGATCACATCATAAACTGCAAACCCCTCGCAGCATAATGTCATTTATTCTGATGCAGCACCAAAGCCCCAAAATGAAAAGAAAGGCACTCATGTCTCTTCCCTTTAGCTCACACACACACACACACACACACACACTAATCACATCCCTCCCGCTCCTGCGCTGACAGAGCAACACACAGCTCACTGCAGGCATGAAATGCAGTTAAAACATCACTAGTCATCCAGTGCCGTTAGTTCCCATCAAGCATCATGTCAGAGGTCGACACAAACACATCAAGCGCGTCTGATTGTGGAGATGGGGTGCGTGTCTTTAATGCAACACATCTGCATGTTTTCACAGAACGAGTTCAGTCATCTGCTCAATGTGTCATTGTGATGCAAACCAATAACTGAAGGTGTGACACTAATTTCTGTTACTGGCCCTTTAAGACTGATGCTGCACCCAGTCTGCACAGCACGCCAGATTAGGACTCACTTTCAGATCTTTTATTATGAAGCAAAATATGCATCGTTTTAAATATATGGATTAGTACTGAATGGATTACATCTAGTGTACTAATCACTGCAGTACACTCTGTGTTCTATTTTATATAATACAATATGCAGTGACAAAATACATTGCATGCTCACTATTTAAATCTTAACTAATGTTATCAATAATAATAATAATAATAATTTGTGTTTTTTTATTCTACACTGGATTTTTATTTTATTTTTTTTATTTGGCAGTGTTTTGTTAACTTTCCATTTGGAAAAGCAATTTTTAACATTCCAGCAACAACAAAATCGTTTTTTTTTTATATATATATAAATAATTTGATAAAATTACAACAAATATTAAACATTGTATTATATATTAATGGTATTATTTATATTATAACAAATTTATTTAAGTAATATACTGAATATTTATAATTAAATGCAAATCAATTTCAATTTATAAATTTATTCAGTATGTGAAATTATGGTTAACAATAATTTTTTAAGTAAAAACTGCAGTTTTTTAAATACATGGATTAGTTCAGAATGGATAACTAACTAGTTATTGCAAACTGTGAATTATTTAATAAATAATGAATAATACATAGTTTTTCATAAATAATTATAAGAAATTAAAAATAAAATGTAATGCTTCACAGAAAAGTGATGTAAATTTAGCAAATAATTACAAAGAAACAAACACACTGCATTAAATAAAATTTTGATGTAGAAAGTCTAAAACATTATTTTCTTGCAAAAATGTACTCTAGTAATATTTGTTTTATTTATACCTTCAAAAAATAATGCACAGTTGCTCACTTTGGAAAAACAATTGTGTATTAAGACATTGTTTTAATTTTAGGTGCCACTTCCAGCATACCTCCAGTCTTAATACGAACCCAAAAGTATATACTGTACTGAACTTATAGTCTGTGAACTGGGATGCAGCCTAAATCTTGTGACCAGGTCAAAGGTCAAGAGTTAAGCAGTTCAAAAGCGCCCCCCCCCCCCCCACATCACCACGTCTCCTCCAATCAGAGCGAGCGAGAGCTTCGTCATGCCCAATCAGAACTCAGCTCAAGCAAATCACACCAATTACCAATAGGCTGACAGGGTGGGCGGCACTCCACTCCCTTATAAGATCTCCTCATTGGCCAAACCGCCCCAGTCTTCAGTCTGGCTCTACGGACAGAAACACCAGCCAAACAAACAGCCCCGTTACACAAAATGACCCCAAATCTGTCTCACGGGAGTCCAGGATTTCTTGCAATCGGATTAAATTCAGCTGAATGAGAATGTGGTTACAGACACTGAAAAAAAGTCTAAAAAGTGCACTACATCGCAGACTGAAGGAAAACGTATGCTTCAGAAAAACACTGCAGTTGCATAAACTCAGTGAAACTTTTTTTTTTTTTTGTGGTCAAAACAGCATAAAACCATATTATCCCAATCCCAACATAATGTGTCCCAATCCCAACCTGTTGCAGTTTATGTGAGGCCACAACTCACATTTTAGTAAATCAAATTAGATGAATCTATATTTAATTTGATTTACTAAAATAAATAAAAATATGAAATAATGTAAAACGCAATAATAATTAATAAATGTAAAGTAACAATGCTTTGTTCTCTCTGTGTGTGTGTGTGTGTGTGTGTGTGTGTGTGTGTTTAATGGTCTTAGTTTTACTTGAGTTTGTTTTCCCACAAAAATAAATGTACATCACGTGTATTTTGGAGTTGGGTAATATTTTTGATGCAACAGTTCATAGACATAAATTCACAGATAACATTTGTGCATTTTAGAGGGGAAAAATTCATTGCTTGAGCGTAAATTTGTTGGCGAATTCATTAAACACAAATAAAGAGTACAAAAATATTAGTTATATTACAATAAGTAAGTGATTTTACTAGTGTAATGTGTATAAATAACTGATCATTTTAATTTACTTACTAAATGCATGAACAATACAGTCATATAAACTGCTGAAATGGAGCAGAAGCTCATTAAAACCCAAAGCAGATTCATTAAAACATCAAACACAAACCTGACCTCAAATCAGCGGATAAAGGACAAACCCCAGTCGGGACTACGGCAGCCCCTGAGGCTCAAGCTGATAATGGTTTTAGATCTTATTTATGCACATTTGTTTATGTCTTACATAAATTCCCATGATGCCAGAATGAAGATGCATAAGTAGTTCAATCATTTCGCAGTGCTCGGTGGGAAAACGGCACATTTAGGTCATGTCTTGCTGCTAAAGCGCGGACAGCACGTCTTTGTTCTCTCGTTCTCCTTTGTCTGCCTGTAATTTGGCCCTCGGGACAAAGTCTGTCAGGATCGCAGTCAGAGATGATAAACCGCAGCTCGGTTCTGCTTTCAAAGCTCCACAAACTTGGGTTTAATGATGGAGAATGAATGCTTCTATTTCCTCTAGTCTGTAACTAATGCCTAAATCAACCTGGATTACAAAAACAGCCAATCACATCATCCATCCATCCAAAAACCCTTCTGCTGCATGGGAGAATTTATGATAATACACAGGAATTAAACAGCTTAATTTGCATTAGTAACTAAATGGGTAAATCTCACAAAATGTGTCAAGAGCATTCAATCTTAAAATAAAAAAAAGGGTTTTACAAAAAGAAATTGCAAAAACAAAATCTTATTTAAAAAATAAAATAGCAGCTTAAATTTTACTCAAACAAAATAGAAGTTTCCTTTCTTTTCTCCTTTTAATTTTGGGTTGAAATGTGGAAAATATTCATTTAAAAACATTAACATATAATAGAAAAAATTGCTAATTTTTGGAAGAAAATTACAGAGGAAATTTTTTTTAATTAACTATTTTGGGTCATTAAGAATTAAGAATGTGACCATTAATTTCCATATTATCTTTATGTAAAATCTTATATCTTGGTTTGCTCTTTTGATTGAAATAATGTTCCAAATTTCGTGAGATTCAGTTTTATTCTATAGTTTTCTAAAGTATACTCTAGTTACTGCGAACTCTTAACTCTTTATATTTGAGTCATGTCATCAGCTTCCTGTCCAGATCAGATTCATATAGTTTCGGTTTGATCATCACTCCAGAAGTTGATGACATGTAGATTAAAATCAAGGGGATCAGATTAATGTCTAAAGCTACAGGGAAACTGACAGCTACAGTCAATAATCCAGAAATCATACCTGGAAGCAGACAGATCTGAAAATCTAGATTCTGTAAAATCAAAACAATCCAGTTGGACAAAAGGAGGAAAGATACAGAAAGCAAGAGAGAGAAGACAGACATCAGATTCAGTGAAAATGACACCTGAATTAAAGCTGAAGTGCATCATTTCTCATTTCTATTTTTTTGTATGTTCTATGCAGTTGCTAAAGCAGCCCGGCTAGTTACTTGGCTGTTATTATGAGGTTGCTCGGACAGTTTTCTTGCTATCATGTTCTATGCTTGTTGCTTTTAGCTTATTGCTACAGTATGTTGTTGGTATAATGCTCTGAAAGGTTGCTAGGGTGTTGCTGGGTGGTTTCTTTGTGGTTACCAAGGCGATCCAAGTGAATTTTCAGTGTGGGTTTCTAAATGCAATGGACGGCTTGAGTGTTTTTTAGTATGCAGTTATATTATGTGGTTTTAAAGGTGTTTTGAGTGTCTTTTTTAGGAGTGTGTTACTAAGGGGTTGCTACAGTGTTCTGGATGGTTGTCAGGGTGTAGTTATGTTGTATGCCACTGTGAGAGTGCTTTGAATGGTTGCCAGGGCATTGCTAGGCAACTGTTGAAGTTCTCAGAGCAGTTAATGTGGTGCTTCTGTGCAGTTTTCAAGGTGTTTGAGTAGTTTTGAGTGTGTTGCTACAGTAAGTGTTTGCTATAATGTTCTGGACGGTTACTAAGGTGTTGCTATGTGATTACGGTTGGTTGTGTGCGTTGCTACAGTAAGTGTTTGCTATAATGTTCTGGACGGTTACTAAGGTGTTGCTATGTGATTACGGTTGGTTGTGTGCGTTGCTACAGTAAGTGTTTGTTATAATGTTCTGGATGGTTACTAAGGTGTTGCTATGTGATTACGGTTGGCTGTGTGCGTTGCTACAGTAAGTATTTGCTATAATGTTCTGGACGGTTACTAAGGTGTTGCTATGTGATTACGGTTGGCTGTGTGCGTTGCTACAGTAAGTGTTTGTTATAATGTTCTGGATGGTTACTAAGGTGTTGCTATGTGATTACTGTTGGTTGTGTGCGTTGCTACAGTAAGTATTTGTTATAATGTTCTGGATGGTTACTAAGGTGTTGCTATGTGATTACGGTTGGTTGTGTGCGTTGCTACAGTAAGTGTTTGTTATAATGTTCTGGACGGTTACTAAGGTGTTGCTATGTGATTACGGTTGGTTGTGTGCGTTGCTACAGTAAGTGTTTGTTATAATGTTCTGGATGGTTACTAAGGTGTTGCTATGTGATTACGGTTGGCTGTGTGCGTTGCTACAGTAAGTATTTGCTATAATGTTCTGGACGGTTACTAAGGTGTTGCTATGTGATTACGGTTGGTTGTGTGCGTTGCTACAGTAAGTGTTTGTTATAATGTTCTGGATGGTTACTAAGGTGTTGCTATGTGATTACGGTTGGTTGTGTGCGTTGCTACAGTAAGTATTTGTTATAATGTTCTGGATGGTTACTAAGGTGTTGCTATGTGATTACGGTTGGTTGTGTGTGTTGCTACAGTAAGTATTTGCTATAATGTTCTGGATGGTTACTAAGGTGTTGCTATGTGATTACGGTTGGCTGTGTGCGTTGCTACAGTAAGTATTTGCTATAATGTTCTGGATGGTTACTAAGGTGTTGCTATGTGATTACGGTTGGCTGTGTGCGTTGCTACAGTAAGTGTTTGTTATAATGTTCTGGATGGTTACTAAGGTGTTGCTATGTGATTACGGTTGGTTGTGTGCGTTGCTACAGTAAGTGTTTGTTATAATGTTCTGGACGGTTACTAAGGTGTTGCTATGTGATTACGGTTGGTTGTGTGCGTGGCTACAGTAAGTATTTGTTATAATGTTCTGGATGGTTACTAAGGTGTTGCTATGTGACTCCCAAAGTGTTTTGCTACAGTTTTTAGTTGCTCATGATGCTCTGAATGGTTGCTAGGGTGTTGCTATGCGTTTCTGAGGCATCTGTTATTGTGCTCTTAGTTGTTGCTGTGTCAATGGAATGCGGTTGTCACAGTGTTCTGAATGGTTCCCAGACTGGTTGCTAGGGCTTTTCTATGTGGCTGCTGCTAGTTTTTTTGTGTTGCTACAGTGTTCTGGATGGTTGCCAGACTGGTTGCTAGGGCTTTTCTATGTGGCTGCTGCTAGTTTTTTTGTGTTGCTACAGTGTTCTGGATGGTTGCCAGGATGTAGCTCTGCAGTTCTAAGGTGACTGATATTAGAGTGCTCCTATGGTGTTGCTATGCGGCTGCTAGGGATCTGGGGGATGGCAAAAGTGTTACTTGGCAGACGTCTGGACTTCAGATTAGACTTATAGCAACTCTGCACATTAAAATGGAATGAGAGAAAATGCTGTAAACTCAAGACACACTTCAGCTTCAATCTGAAATCCCAGCGTCAGGACAGACATCCTGCAGATCTGCGAGTCTGTGAGACTTCACAAAGACCAAGATGAAAAGATTGTGTTTGAAAGCTCAGTTCCTCTTCACTGTAACTAACAAAGGAACGTTTTGTTTTGCAAGCGCCGGGCCGGCTGGGTAATACAAGAGCAGCATGTGTGTGTGTGTGTGTGTGTGTGTGTGTGTGTGTGCTGATAACCACCGAGTCATTGTGAACCTGCAGCTCCTGAGGGATTTCTACTATTCAATTCAAAGTGCGAAGCCAAAAGCACGATGATGTACGCTAACAGCCCTGTTGCTTTGCTGTGCTGGTAATAAACCTCAGAATTCAAGAGGGCAGGAGACTCATTAAACTTTATGTGTTATTATTCTAAAGAAGCTAGATGTAAACAAGCCAGCTGAGTAATTAAATCAACTATCTTGCTCAGCAAAGTGTTTTAGTCTCTGAAATGCTAAGGCCTCACCTCCTGCAGCAGATCCGCCTGCTCGATGGCTTTCAGGACGTTCTTCTTTGACGTCTCCTGAGCCTCGCCTCCCAGCAGGAACTCGTCCAGGATGAAATACGCCTTCTCGAAATTAAAGATGATATCCAGCTCGCAGACCTGAGTTTGAGAAGATCAATCACGGTTATCTGCGATCGCTTTCGTTTTTTTGGAGGCAACTTGTAACGCCAGTTTAGCAATTAAAGTCACGTGACTCACGCTGCCGAAGTATTTGTCGAGCAGCTCGACGTAGCGGTGGATGATCTCCAGTGTGATCAGTTCGTTATCTTGGTCCTCTATGGCACAGCAGAAATACAGACTGGCGTATCTACAACACAAACATGACGTTTGTTTTAGTGAACTGCGGCTAATACAAACTGATTTGAATCAGTTAATTGTTGTTAATGTCTGTGCTTCTTACAATATACCTTCTTATAACGGTTAACAATATTGTCAAGACATTTAGATCAGACACTAGACTAAAACTGGCAAACTGTATACATTTACAAATTAAAATGTATGCTTTAACTGCATATACATGCAACAGAAACTCAAGATACAGATGTTTGGGATAATAGGTTTGTTTGTTGTATCAAGGTATAACAAAAAATGCATTGTAGCCTACAGGTTATTTATGAGAGACCATTTCTATGTCAGACAGACCAGGAAAACAAAATGAAAAAGCTGTGCAGAATGTCAAAAAAACAACAACAAAACAAAACAAAAAAGACAGCTTTATTGATTATAATTTTTGACGGAGTGCAACATGTTTCTCTGCACCTCCTGAGGAAACTGCTCTCAGATCGACTTCTAAAGAAGCGTTATGTCACATCTAATGATCTAGAAACAAATTCAAGCAAGCTTTTGATTAAACCAAGCAAATACTTCAGGACTACAATGGAGATTTTCAGGAGAAAAAGAGTGTTAAAACCTGATTTGATATTTGTGAATTAGTCTACATTTTTAAAACTCTCCATTTAACAGCATTATTATTCTTTCCACCAAACATCAAACCACACACACACACACACACACACACACACTGGAGGATTCTGGGATATCATGTGGGAACCGATGATACAGATTGGACAAATGGACAACATTTCTCAAAAAATCTTAATTTGTGGATTATCGTCCAATGAGTCTTCTAGTTCTGTCCGATCAGCCGTGTGTGTGGTTTAATCATAATAATGTCTAGTGTTTTTCCAGCCTGACACTTCATTAATCTTCATTCTCTCAGACGGCTCTCTGGCCGGCGGGAGCTGCTGAGCGAGCGTTTTTCTCTGCGATAATGTGCTGCTGTGATCAGCAAATGGGATGGTCATTCATTTAGTCTTCTGGACAGTCATCTTTCACTGCGTTTGTGTGTGAGACACCGACAGAATGAGAATGAACTAGTCTGAAAATTTAGCAAAAACAACTTTTGTCTGAAAATCCGTGATATGAATACGCACGTCTGCAAATATGCATATTTTATGTCAAGTTTATTTGCTACTAATTATCAGGTATGTTGCTTAGATGAAAATAGTGATGAAAAATGTGCAAAATAGAGTATGCAAATTGAGTGAATGTAATAAATTCAAATGAAGTGAACAAGTAATAACATAAAAATGCAATTGGAGTGAATGTTATAAAATAAAATAAAACAAAAGCCAATGGAATGAACAAGAAAACAGAAATATTCAAATAAGGAGTACCAACATTTTTTTTTAAATAACAAAAAATTTAATAAAATAAAAATATGCAAATAAATTTTTTTATACAATTTAAAAAATGCAAATGACATGAACAAGTACTAAAATAAAGTATGCAAATGGTGTTAATGTAATAATATTAAAATTGAGTGAAAAAATATTAAAATACAACAAATTAAATTTGATGAATGTAACAACGTAATGAATGTGAAAAAATCAGCAAAATGGGGTGACTAAAATTAAATAAAATACTGTACAAATATGCAAATAAAGTTAACACTTAATAAAAAAAATATTCAAATGGAGTACATGTAATGCAATAAAATAAAAATGTAAATGCAAATAGAATGAATGTAATAAAATATAATTATGCAAATGGAGCAAACAAGAAATAAAATGTAAATAATTTGCAAATGGAGTCAACAATTAATAGTTAAGCAAGCGACTAATGTTATTCTTACAAAAACCTGAAAACACAAACGTCACACATTTAAAACTAGTGTACATTAAGTAAAACTTTGTTTCCACACAAGCTAAGACACAAACCTGTACACACTGAGTGTCAGAAATTGCATAAAACAGCCAGGTTGGAACATGTTCTCTTGTAATGCTGTACAACATGCACTGACAGGCGTTTCATCCAAACACACAGCTGCTTAGCAATGCTAATGCTCTGTTTGGACGGCGCTGACAGAGACAGACTGTAAGGCTGTTAAGAGCGTGTGGCTGGGGTCAGAGGTCAGACGAGGCGAGCTGTGAGGGAATCAATCTGGAACAGAACCAAAGGCTGAAGAACCAGAGGAACTGCTGTAGACACAAGGTCACGTTCATTATTACAGCCCACAGTCTGTTCATCCGTCTAGACTTTCTTTCTGCTGCAGTTTGAGTTTAGTGTGTTTTACTGGCTTTACAAAGAGCTCTGTACTGCTGAAGTGTCTGCAGCCTCAATCAGGTAGTTTAAAATGGGTCATTTACAAGAAAATAAAAATATGTAACTAGAATGTACAAGTAGTAAAATACAATTAAATTAGACAATATTCAGATTGAGTGAATAACCACAAATTTTTTTTTTTGCAAATCCAGTTGAACAAATAAAAAAAAGAGGAAAATAATAAATACAAATGGGGAATTGAATACAACAAGACAATAAAATGTGCAAATGGAATGCATAAGTAATAAAAATGAAAAAAATGCAAATTAGATGAATTCAATACAATAATTCAATGAAAATATAAATAGAGTAAACATAATAAAATAAAATACAAATATGCAAATCGAGTGAACAAAGCAAGAAAAATGAAATAATGTGAAAATATTAAATCACATTAAAAAATGAAAAATGAAATAGGAAAATACGTGCAGATTAAAAAAAAAAAACATGCAAAATGTAATAAAAAAAATACAGAAAAATATAAAAGTGAATAAGTAACAAAAAACCTAAAACAAAAAAAAATGCAAATAAATGAAAATAAGATAAATAGTTAAAATGAAAATGTAAATAGAGTAAATGAAATAATTTTAAATATAATATGCAAATTGAGTGAACAAAGCAACAAAAATAATAAAAAATGAAAATGTTATAAATGCATAAGAAAAATATGCAAATGTTATAAAATTAGAGTAAACAATCAACAAAAACTAAAATGCAAAATATAAAATAAAAAAAGTGTTTGTTTTTTTTAATTCAGAATGATTGATTAACAAATGCTGAATCATTCCAAAAACCTGTTTATCTGTATATTCAGGGACAATCATTACTGTAAAACTGATTCATAAAGCAAGCTTTTAATTTTCAGCTCTAAAAAAGCTAAACAGTTTTATTAAGAAGCAGCCTTTGGGTTTGTGTTGATCCTTAGTCTTTATAATTAAACAGTGCAAATGGTGAACATGCTGATGCACAATGATGTACGGTGAGTGCTGGTGTGAGCCTGTAGTGTTCAGAAGAATCACGACTCGACTCCGCACCAAACAAAGACGAGGACTGACGCCCTTCAGCACACTCCAACACAACATACTTTACATTCACTCATCATACTCAATACTAATCATAACAGCACAATAACAATCAGCTCATGCTGCTCCTTTCAGACGCACCAGAAAACACAATAACAACATTATACACTGCTAAATCAATTAAGCCAATGATCAGATTTATATTCTGCTCGTTCTCAGAAGCTGATAACACCAAGGTATTAAAGTTTAGTGTGTGTGTGTGTGTGTGTGCGCAAGACCATAGCAACCACCAGAACACTAAATACTGAATGAAAACAAACATAACACTTCAAATGAAATAGTGCTGAACTCTATTACAAAAAAACAGCTAAATATATGGTGCTTTTTAAATATAAACACATTTTAATATCTTAATTTTATCTTGATCATTCATGTTAGTTCATTGTGCATTAGCAAATAATAAAAAATACTTTAACATTTGAAAATGTGACCCTGGACCACAAAAGCAGTCTCTGGGGTATAATGGTAGCAATAGCCAAAAATGCATTGTATGGATCAAAACTATAGATTTTTCTTATAATCCAAAAATCATTACAATATTAAGTAAAGATCATGTTTATATTAACATTCTAAATTTTCAACTGTAAGTATATAAAAACATCATTTTTGATTATTAATATGCATTGCTAACAGCTTCATTTGGAGAAATTTAAAGACTATTTTCTCAATATTTAGATTTTTTTGCACCCTCAGATTCCTGATTTTCAAATAGTTGCATCGCAGACAAATAATGTTCTATTCTACTGTTACACATCCATTTTCTTTCTCAACTGTTTACCTTCACTGAAGCCATAAGCAACAGTGTTTACAAGGATACTTGCTGAGACATGCATTTTGACAATTTTGCGCGTATGTGTCATTTCAAGCACAAATAGACGCGGAAATGAACGTAATTCGAGAGTAAGAGCAGGTTGCTTCAGGTTACTTTAACTCTTTATCCGCCACTGATGAGTAATCTTGTAATTTAGAAGACAACGCTTCCCCGCAAATTATGAGTTTTTACGTCTTTTCACTGTTATACACTTGGGGGCGCTATTACACATCTTCTGAAGGAGTACAAAACCTCCCGAACAAAAACACACGTGAACAGGGCATAAAAAACTTATGTAAACAGATTCATATGATAAATAATGCGATCATCAGCAATAGACAGCATATAAATGAAAACTGCATATTGTTATTTGTCTGGAATATGTCTGTGCATGGCAGACGGTTGTCAATACACACCATCTTTAAAGTTAAAAGTCCGCTGACAAAAATGGCAAATTCTGCATTATGATTGAAACAATGCTTACATATGAATAAAAGCCTACATTAAAATCCATCATATAAATACATCTCTTTTTTTAGAAATTAGCCGACTGATCGCAACCAAACTTTTTTTAAGGTATCATATTGAAGTTAGAATTTCAAGTGTGGGATGGGTCGATGACGGGTCACTCAAAAACAGGTTAACATTGTGTGTTTTCATCAGTAAGACGTAAAACAACGCAAAACCTCAAAGCCGCTCTACTCACCTTTTATACACGATTTTCAGATCCCTCCACTCCAGGAAGCTGCACATCTTGGGTTTGCGTGCCAGAACGGTCTGCACCAGCTCCCGCGTGATCTTCTTCTTCTCCTTATCGCACAGAGGAACGTACCATTTCTGCAGACGGAGCTTGCCTTGTCTGCTGAACAACAGCATGAACTGCATCTGAGGACGACAGCAAGAGAGATGAGCCAAGAACAGGAGTGGAGATCTGACCCATTCACTACATACATAATGTCCCATGGTTAAATAAAAGCCCAGTAAATGTGAAATAAACAATCAAAGACACTCAGGATCAGTGACACAGAGTCATTCAAATTATCATTGCATCAAATCATGATGATAAACTCAGAAAACATGTAAAAAGGCACATTTAATTATTATTTTTCATGTTTTACTATTTTCACAATTTAATATTTAAATAATGGCATCCATGACATAAAAACCACTAAAAAAAATTTACTTGAAATGAATGCTAACAGAAATATATATATATATATATATATATATATATATATATATATATATATATAAATTGAAATAACTGAAATGCAATATTGTTGAAATAAAAAAGTAACATATACACACATACATATATATATATACATATATATATATATATATATATATACACACACACACACACGAAACAAAAAAAAACACAAACTCGATGCATCTGACACATTTAACATCTCTTATGCATTAAAAATATATAAAAAGGCACATATACATACAAATGTATATAATTTTTCTAATTTTAATGTTTCTATAATAGCACAATATATATATATTTTAAAAAAATTTATTATCATAAATATCGTTGTTGCAATAATAATACACTGTTAAAATGCATGTCATGCGGATATTGTGATGATATTGATTATTAAATTGTTGAACTTGCACGCATGTTTTCAAGAGCCAGTTCATATGCACAGGGTTGGGCTTCGCTGATAGAAATATTAACATCATAAATTAATTCAAAGATCAAATGCACAAAACTTAAAAGCAGATTTTGCTTTTTACACATTTGATTGTAAAAGGCTAATTAACGCATTTGCTTAAACTAACACGCGCATGTGATCTCCAATGCACGCTGCTGTTTACACGTCCAGTCACGCGAGGCGTTTACAAGCTTGTTCGGAAAAGAAATGATAACGTACAGTACCTTTATGAAGAGGTTAGTTTGTAAATGAACGATGAATTCACATGAGTTCTGGATTCACAGTGATTCGCGTCTGTCTTAGTCCGACTCTTGTGTACAATAAATGCTAAACAGCGTCAGCTGACGACTCGTCGCTCATTGGACGGGGGGTTCGCTCGGGGGGTTTTCATTGGTGGAAAGAAGACCGTTATCCCCGCCCACTCGGGAGCCAGACAGTTGATTGGAGGATACTTGCGGCAGTCAGCGCTAGAGTCACACCCCCGTCAATGTTGCTGGAAGGCGATTGTCAAACGATTTAAAGCCAAGGTGGGCAGGGTTTTAAAAGGGAATACACATCAGAGGATCACGTACAATGTCAAAAATAAAAGCCTTTGTTCTTTCTGTATCTGTTTAAAACATTTGGTCTATGGTGGCCTAATTGCTTTTGTGATAAATAACCCCGTATTTACATAATTATGCATTTCATTTTATTGTCAACAGCTGTGACTGTTAATGCACTCAAGAGTACTGTGTAAACTTGTATTTTTGAACATCAGATTAAATATCTCTGGGTAATTAAGTGACGTCAAATACAACAAAGAAAAACATTTCATTTATAATACTTTCATAAATTACATGCTGATGTTATATACAAATGTATTTTACGATTTAATTGTATTATTAGGCGTCGTGTTGTACTACACTGAGCTCTTTCTGAAATGTCAATCCGGGGCAAGTGTCACGTGCGTGTCAGATGCTAGAAACGCTTACAATTTATTAATTACAATCTGTTGGACAAAATGTTTGAGCATTAACAAGAAGCTTCATTAAAATCCCTGTTGATTTATAATTTAAAACAACAAACTGGCTGTTTGTGTCAAGTCTACTGATGTTACAGCGCCGCCCCGTGACAAACATCCACATGGACCACAGATTAACCGTTTTCTGACAGAATTAACCGAAAATCTAGGTTTTGGAATAATGAAAACTCACGTATAACATTATCCTGGTATTAAAGTTTAGAAGTGTGCGTAAACAAATGTTGTATACTCGGAATAATTCTGATTTTTTTTAGTGAATCTTAAAAAGAAAGATTGACTTTTGTTATAGTCCAAGTATTTTAAAAATAGGAGGTCTTCAATAAACTAGCAAAATGCTTTAAAAATCAAAATCCATAGGCTATCATTAGACTTATGTTTAAAGGTACAGTAGGCCAAGTTTTTAAAGTGACAGGCTTTAAGAGAACACCCAGCCTTTCTTGGCAAGTTAGTCTGGATAAATTTGTTCAGATGATAATAAATGGCGTAAAGACTTTTTAAAAGCGGAAACATCTTTATTAAATCTAAAAAGTCTAAATGCGACACTTAAATCTCAGCCATCAGGAGCTTTTTCGCGGCTGCGTGCAGCTCTCGCTGCGTGATGACGCGTCGCCGGTTGAACTTGGAGAGTCGCGCGGCCTCGGCGCTCATCTGCGCGTGCGCGTCGGACAGGCGGCGCATCAAAGAGACGGCGTCACTCACGTCCTCAGACACTTCCTTAAAAGAAAAGGGGGAAAATGAATTTAAAACATGCAAATAAATGAAACGCTTTTGAACTAGCTTCCCACAACAGATACAAAAAAAAAAAAAAAAAAAAATACAAATTATAGTCGGGCATTGTTTGCATTAGCACACCTTCTCGATCTTGTAAATGTAAGCGGAATACGCCTCGGTACTCCGTTTGCGCGTCCAGCCGGTTCTCCTGGACGTGTTCAGAGACTTCAGGCTCCTTTCAGATGATGCTTTCATGATCGCTGCTGGTCAGAGAGCCTGAAAGAGAGCTGTTTATTGTGTCTCAGCTCATCTTAGCACAGGTGAAACACTTCAGCCTTAATTATAGCTTATTAACCTAATTAAAGCATTCACACGAACCAAAGCTCCATACAGTGCGCTGATAAATCATAGTTTTCATATCATAATCTTCAAATTAGACTTTATTATTTGTTCTCACACATTTATACATCAGTTCTTTTTCTTTTTTCTAACTTAGTTCGTTTTTTTAGTAAAAGCATGTAACATGCAAATACCTGCAATTGTTTTTCCACCTGATTTAATGCATCATTTATATATATATATATATATATATATATATTTATATATATATATATATATATATATATATATATATATATATATATATATAAATGACTAGCCTGATTTATTGATCAAATAGGCCTAAAATATGTTGACTTGAATAAAAACCAGTTAATTCAAGCCAGATTACAATTTTTTCAGTGTCTTATGTTTTGAGAATTTTATATGCAACTGAAAAAGGCTTAATTATTAATATAGGCCTATATCAACATATTGAATTTAACCCGAATGAAAACGAAGCATTAATAATAGCATGCACTAAATAAAGATCCAAGATCTATTTTTATTTTATTACTATTTACAACTCACTACTTTTAAACTGTTTATGTAAAACTATTGTTTAATCAAGAGAAAACAAAGACATGGTTTAATGAATCACTTTAAGCATTTGTAGATTTCAAAAGAAACAAAAGTGGGTACTACATTGAATCCCAACCTAGAACTCTATCAAGCTTCCTGAGATCTAAAAGAGCAACCTGTGAACAGAAAGAGGGCAGGCAGAGGTGATCAGGACTATTATTGGATGTATGGCTTCGGTGGATTACAGTAATCCAGAGCACACTGACCGCTGCTGTTCATAACACACTAGACCTGACCATCAAGATGGACGTGAAGATCCTCAGTGTGTTTCTGCTGCTGCTGACTCAAGGTACAAAGTGTGTGTGATGTGAGAGCTGGACACACCATCTGGAACTTGACAGTTATGTATTTAGACTCTAGCAGATCTTCTTAATATCTAGCAGTAAAGGGATAAATGGATAAAATAGAACAAAACGTGTGCAAAGTGATTCATTTATGGAAATTATTACTTTAATGATTTTAAAGGACCGATTACACCGATAACAGATTATGATTATTTTAAGCACGCTTTATAAGTTTTGTCTAATGCCGCTTTAAATGCTTGAGCTGTTTGTGGATTCTGATTGGCTGTCGAATTATTTATTTTTTAATCGTGCATTGGCGGGGAAATAACCTATAAAAATCGCTCCAAATCTGATTCCACCGATATCGTCTGTTGCTGTTTTTATCGTTGTAGGCATATCCTAGCTACGCTCATAGAATTAGAAAGTTTCTAAATATATTTAGGCTACCTAAATATATTTTCTACCAATATGTAAAAAAAAAAAAAATATATATATATATATATATATATATATAATATATATATATATATATATATATATATATATATATATATATATATATATATATATATATATTAAACATTTTAAAATACATTTCCCCCTCAATATATTTCAGTCCAAGAAAAAAATGCATTCCCATATGTCACATTTATAAAAAATAATAATAATAATAATAATAATTGAGTTGTAAAATATTTAAAACATAAAAAATTCAAAATTCAAAATTTTGCTCTACTTTTTTTTCTTTTTTTAGATACAGCCTATATGTAGGCTCCTATAATACAAAAAAGTATAAGAAAATATTTTCTTGCTCCTGAAATATATATGAAGTGTTCAGATGCAAAAGCATTTAAGTGCAGTCAGAAATTTTTGTTCAAAATTAGGATTTTTTTTTCCTATATTTATGTTCAGATATTTAACTCAAATTGCATAGAAAAGGACCTATGCATTGCAATTAGAGTAAAATGACTCAACCCAAACAGAGTAACATGATTAAAATCCATATTTTAGATAAAAATTTCAGACGGCACTTTCATATGAAGATTGAAATATATTTTAAATTTCAAAAGCATATTTCACTGGCTTTCAACTTATTTTAACCATATATTTATACTTTGGCCAGTTAAAAATGTATTTTTGACTGTACTGGGATATATATTTCTTTAATTAAGACCTGTATCTCTCTGATCTCTTACAGTTTTCATTGGCGTAAATACACAGGGGGTAAGTTTAAATGTGTGTGTACGTGTACAGGTGTGTGTGTTGTTATACTGCATATGACAGTGTGTGAGACTATTGTACATGTGTGTCAGGAGTTAGAGATGACATGGACTTATGAAGATGATGATGAGGTGAGTGTGAAGCAAGTGGTGGAGAATCAAACGCCGATGGGCTGTAACTGTGACTGTCAGGAGCCACGACCCACAGGAACTCCAGCCACCTGGACCTCCATCAGCACCACGCCATCCACACACAGCCCCTATCTGGACTGCATGCCGGGTCAGTACACACACACACACAGCTGTGCACATACGTTTACATAGCCTTTGCAGAATGTGCAAAATGTTAATAATTGAAACAAAATAAGAAGGGATTTTTAATGAGTCCATTGTTGGTCCTGAGTAGTTCAACTTCCTGCTGTTATTCAGAAAAATCATCCAGCTCCAGCACATTCTTTGGTTTTTTTCAACATCTTCTGCATTTTTTAACCCTTTCCAGAAGTGACTATGATTTTGAAATCAATCTTTTAAAACTGAAGACAGTTGAGGGACTCGTGCATAACTATTACAAAAGGTGAAAACACGTACTGATGCTCAAGAAGGCCACTCATTTCATTAAGAGACGAGGGGTGTTAACTTGTTAAATTGGATGATCAGGGTAAATTGTACTTATTTTGTCTTCTGGGAAACATGTTAGTATTTATGTAGCTTATAAAGTCCAGTACTAAAGGAAAAAAAATGTATGGTTAAACAAAATGAGAAGAATCATCATGTTCAAAAGTTTACACCCCCCATCTCAATCTCTCCATTTTTCAACACACTTCACCTGTTTTGTGTTCATCCATTTCTCCCATTTGCTATTTCACATTGACTATCACTCAATAGAGACTCAATATAGACTAATACAATCAAAAATGTACACATATGGATGGATATAGATATACAGTATTCATTGCTTTAAGATTCACAGAACTTTAGCTAGTTTTCATATCGTGAAATTCAGCTAACAGGAAATACAAATTAATTTACATTTTTATAAAAAAGTGCATAAGTGAATATAAGCATGCTCAACAGGACCACACGCTTGAAGAGCATTAGATAAACATGCATGTCTGTATGTGTTTACATGCATAAACAATGTTGTCTGGACCATGTGCGTCTTCAATGGCATAAACATGCAAGGTCATGCAGCATTAATTGTCACTGAAAAGATTAGAGACAAGAGCACCTCGCTGTCCCTTCAGAAGTGCATGCTTACTGATTCAGGGCATGAGGCCAACAGGCTTTAGAGTGATTACGTGAGTAACGATCATCCATAATGCATCAGCTAAAACTGATAACACATGAACCGCCCTCTGACCCCAGTTTGACAGAGCAGCAGACATAACGATCAAATTATTAACAGATCAGGAAAAAGAGACCTAGAGGACTGTGTGATGGAGACGATGAGACGAGATGAGCGAGAGACCATCAGAATGAGAATGAGAGAGTGATGGTGACTCTGAGTGTGAGTACAGAGTATCAGTGGATAATCTCATGCCTAATAATTGTGATGCCAAGATTGAAATACCGGGACTGAAATAGTCCTGCCCAATCACAAACTGCTGGACAATATTTAGTAAATTATATTTAGCAATTCGTATCAGTGGTGACTATCTCAAGTTAATGGCCATATGGCAGAAACATATGGTTTCTTATTACCGCCAATGATTATATGTTTTGCAATCAAATTAATAGCAAAATATGCTAGTTTTGTATGTTGTCTGAGCGTCATCTGAGGGGTTGGCATCATCTTTTCTCAGATGTTTGTAAGGGTTGGATCCAGACTGAAGCCTGTGTAATTCCTAGTTACCAAAGGACACCAAATAGAGAAAAATTAGCGTAGTGGCTGTTCCAACAAAGCAATAAAAGTGTTGAACCCATGCAAAATAATGTTAACTGTTAACAATGTTCATTTGATCAGATGTAACTGAAGTACAATACATAACGTGAATGCTTGGCGAAAGAGATGAGTTTTTAATCTAGATTTAAACAGAGAGAGTGTGTCTGAACCCCGAACATTATCAGGAAGGCTATTCCAGAGTTTGGGAGCCATATGTGAGAAAGCTCTACGTTTTGTGACCTTAGGGTGCGTGATGGGTTGTAGTGTGGTAGAAGGCTAGTTAGGTACGCAGGAGCTAAACCATTTAGGGCCTTATAGGTAAGTAATGATAATTTGTAACTGATACGGAACTTAATAGGTAGCCAGTGCAGAGACTGTAAAATTGGGGTAATATGATCATATTTTCTTGACCTGGTAAGGACTCTAGCTGCTGCAGTTTGGACGACCTGTAGCTTGTTTATTGACGAAGCAGGACAACCACCTAGAAGTGCATTACAATAGTCCAGTCTAGAGGTCATGAATGCATGAACTAGCTTTTCTGCATCAGAAACAGATAACATGTTTCGTAGCTTGGCAATGTTTCTAAGATGGAAGAATGCAGTTTTTGTAACATTGGAAATATGATTTTCAAAAGACAAGTTGCTGTCTAATAAAACACCCAGATTTCTGACTGTAGAGGAAGTAACAGTACATCCGTCTAGTTGCAAATTGTAAACTACAAGATTCTTTGCACTGTTTTTTTGGTCCAGTAAGTAATAACTTTGTCTTATCTGAATTTAATAGAAAATTATTGGTCATCCAATCTTTTACATTTTTAACACACTCTGTTAGCTTAGATAATTTAGAAGTTTCATCTGGTCTTGTTAAGATATGTAGTTGAGCATCATCAGCATAACAGTGGAAACTAATCCTGTATTTTCTAATAATATTACTAAGGGGCAACATATATACTGAAAATAGCAGAGGGCCTAGGACAGATCATTGTGGCACTTCATACTTTATTGGATTTAACTGAGATAATTCCTTCTAAAAGTGGTAGTGATCGGAGATGTAGGATCTTAGTAAACCATTTTAAAGCCTGCTCTTTTAATACCTGTATAGTTTTGTAATCAATCAATGAATATGTCATGATCAATAGTGTCAAAACATAGTACTAAGATCAAGTAAAGCTAGCAATAAGAAGCAGCCTTAGTATGACCCAAGAAGCAAGTCATTTGTAATTTTAACAAGTGCAGTTTCTATGCCATGATGAAACCTGACTGAAATTCGTTATAGTTATTTTTATTTATTTATTTTTTAGCAGGAAGGAGCACAATTGAGCAGACAACTTTTTCTAAAATTGTACACATAAACGGAAAAATGCATTGTTTTTGTAATTTCCCAGTTCAGTTCAGAAGTTGGCCCTGCTTGTGTAAATCACATTTAATATGTTGTTCTTGAGATGGTGGGCATGACCTGATGTTTTTAATGCTCCTTGTTTCCAATCAGAGTGTCCCTACCACAAACCGCTGGGGTTTTGAGTCCGGGTCAGTGATGGCGGAGCAGCTTACCTGTTCAAACCAGGATCAGTATGTGGGCTGGTTCTCTTCATGGACCCCAAATAAAGCCAGACTGAACAGTCAAGGGTTTGGTAAGTGTCTCAGAAAAACCTTCTAGCCGCACTAAATCAGCCTGAAATGAAAGCTTCGGTTTTTACCATTACCAAAACGACTAGCGCTAAATCTGATTTAACTTGTGTGGGGTCATAATAAAGCGGACACTGACTGACTTCCCGCTTTGTCGCAGCTGTGCTTGGCTATCCAAGTTCCAGGACACGAATCAGTGGCTTCAGATCGACCTCCAGGAGGTGCGGGTGGTCCTCGGGTATCCTAGCTCAGGGCCGCTGTGATGCTGACGAATGGACAACGAAATACAGCCTGCAGTACCGAACCAAAGAAAACCTCAACTGGATCTATTACAAAGACCAGACCGGGAATAACAGGGTAAAATCCTCAAAATACAAGAGTGTTTATGAGTAAAATCAATAGGATTCCTCTTAAAACTGATGTTTGATCCAATGTGAAAAAAAACATCAGTAACACTGTGAAGTTTTAATACTGGCCACTTCTTCTATCTACTATCCATCCAACCATACACATCCATCCGTATCTATCTATCTATCTATCTATCTATCCATCCATCTTTCTATCACTATTAAGTGACAAAACAATAGAGTTTTAACACATAATTGCCTATTTTCTGTAAAGTTTCCTATCCAAAAACACAGGGCCCATGTATGATAGGCCCGGTTTCACAGAAAGGGTTTAGGTTTAAACTAGGATTAGGCCATAGTTCAATTAAGACATTTAAGTAACATGTACACTACTGGTGTGCATCTTGAGACTAAACAATGAAACTATTTCATATTTTAATATCTGTCAGTGCAAGTTTCATTAAGTGTTTTTTTTTTGTTTTGTTTTTTTTGTCTGGGACTAAGCTTACACCTTGTCTATGAAACCGGAAGATAATATCTGTAGTCCTTTGCACAAACTGACAAACACTTATTAATGTATAGCCTTATTCAACATTTACATGTATATATTTTAAAATTTTTATAATTATGACATTACATATTAAAATTTTCATGCAATAGCCAGTATTTGTATCTGTAACAATCACAACATTTTTCGTAAATCTGCATTCCGATACATTGTGGTACAGTTACTTGATGAGATCGTTATTTCTTTTTATCTTTTTTTTCCGTAGTTATCACTCGTGTTAAACTAAAATAATTATTAATTTCTAAAATAATATTTATCATGCAAGCAGAGAGATGTCATGACAAGCGTTAAGTGATCATCTGAACACGACTGAAGCAATTCAATGCATCAATTCAGTGGCACAAAACACTTTAAGCGAGTCTATAATGTTTAGTGAACATAAACAGG
>NW_020527340.1:0-26602 GCF_003368295.1 Carassius auratus | reverse complement strand
TTTTTGAGTATGTTAAGGACCCCCAAACAGCCCCACAACTTTGACGAAAAATTTGATACTAAACCCTAAATAGCCAACTTCCTGTTGGGCGGAGCCTATGATATGCAATACAAAAGTTGTTTGGATTGATGAGATTTATATGTGTACCGAGTTTCATTCGTCTACGAGCAAGAATGTATGATATATGGCCCTCCATATTCCAGGGGGCGCTGTAGAGCCCCTGTGCCACGCCCGTGTATCAGTCTCTGCCCGGCCCTAATGGCCGCAGGTTCCAATCTGTGTGCCAATTTTCAAGACTTTTTAAGCACGTTAAGGGCCCCAAAAGCCCCCGAGACGTTGGAAAAAAAAAAATAATAATAATAATAATAATAATAATAATAAAAAATAATCCTAAGGAAAACAATAGGCCTCTCGCCCTTTGGGCTTGAGCCCTAATAATCCTAAGGAAAACAATAGGCCTCTCGCCCTTTGGGCTTGAGCCCTAATAAATAATAAATATAGCTGCAAGCAGCGATGGCGGGCTCAAGCCGTCAGTGCAACACCACCCCGGTGGCATCGGGAAAAACTGTGCCCAGCGGGCATAAGCATTTACAGTAACCCTCTGGCAATCAAATTTTAAGGGATATGGCAGTTAAAGGGTTAATCCAACCCGTCTAGACTTTGAAATCACATACACAGAACAATATATATATATAACTTTAGTAACACTTTATTTTAATATATATAAAAAATGTATAAGTTGTGCATCGTAGCTGACACCTAAATGAACACATTACAATTGGTTTATGACTGCAAGTCTTTTTCCTCAAATGCTATTGAGCTTCAAATTTGCTTTTGAGCCCATGTGAAAAAGTAGCATAATGTACATATGACTTACAGTTTGTTTTAATAAATATCAAACATTTAATTTAATGGTGCATTATAGCTGTCACCTAGATGAACAATTACAGTTGTTTTTATGACTGTAAGTCATTCTCTTCAAATGCTACTGACGTTAGAAAAGTGTATAACAATATCACATGTAACTTTAGAGACGGTCCCTAAATTTGAGACTCTCGAATGTCCAATGTCAAGCCAACTTTATGCCTGTTTTTGTTTTGTTTTTTACTTTATTTTTCTTTTCTCTGTGCCGGATTGCTGATGTCTTTTACCCTGGCATAGATGTCCATCCATCAATTACGAACATTCATCCGCAAATGTGTCCCCTACGAATACTGCGTATTCTGCATATAGGGAGCGGCGGTACTATCTGGAAGATATATTCCTCAAGCCGTCGTTCATAAAGCCTATATATAAAGTCTTATTAATATAGTATTCCACAATATGTTGTGCTATTCTAATATTATTGCGTTTTTTTATTGACATTGTTATTTGCTGTTATTTTTGACTTGATAAAAAAAAATTAAATATAAACTTATGCAATTGTGTATATATATATATATATATATATATATATATATATATATATATATATATATATATATATATATATATATAGTGTACAGTTTTCTTTTATTGTATCTTGAAATAAATGTTTCTGAGTTCTGTGTTTGTTTATTTTTTTATTTTTTTTAGGAAGATTACAGCCTTTAATCTCCTCAAAATAAATGTGCATATAAACCATGAACAATTTAATTATAGCTGTATTTATAAAATGCTTACTAATGACTATTAATTTTGGGAGAAGGCTATATAAAGCAGCAACAGTTGATGTTGAGGCCTAAGATATTTCTTAAGCTGTAATGATGAAAAAACAACAACAACAACACAAAATTGCTTATTTTTTTTCTGCTGGTGATTAAAGAGATGATTAAGTCTCCCTCCCTCTCTCTCTCTCTCTCTCTCTCTCTCTCTCTGACACCAAGCCCATCCCCTCTCTCACACATTCACACAAACTCAGCACACACACTTAACAAACACACACTTAACACACAAACACACACACACACACACACACACATTACCCACAGTGACAGAGGGACAGAGTGACATCAGATGTATGATAGTTTTTTTAATCTTCTCTCATCCATATAGTGTTGTATAGTCATGAAACTATGCATATTTCCTCAGCATGACTTGTCTTCTATGTGTACATTTTTTTGGAGTGTTTAGAAGCTGCACTTTAAAACAATAAAAGACATTTACTGGTTACTTTTTTACTGTTATTTCAAAAAATCACCACGACAAAACCATTCAAGCTATCCAAAATTCATCCGCACCTGTTCTGTAAGCTACATTCTTTAAACAGTAGTAAAAGAGGATGTGGTGCTGATCCTTCAAGAGTCACTCCAAACTTATCTGTCCATAAAAGCCTATAAAGAATTATTCTTAATACACAGTATTTCACAATAATTCAGCATATTATTCTAATTAAGTGAGGGTCATTTTATCAGTAAAATACATATTTTTCTTTGAAAGATTTCTATAAATGATTTAAATCATATTCGTTTCTACAATAATTATTTAAAAGTAATCCTATAGCTCCATCTGGTGGCCATTATTGGTACTAAGAATTGCAAGCTTGATTTATATGTTATGATAGTTTTAATTTTATGCTGGCTCCTGGACATGATAAAGCTATGAAACTTACTGTGCTTCCTTCAAATGATGACTTCTACGTATATAAAAAATTATGAAGAGTTGGAATGAAGAATGTTAAAGATATAGTAAAATAACTATTGTATTTTTTTATGTTACTTTAATAAATCGGTATGGCCACACCATTTAAGGTATCCTAAACCCATTCGCAATTTAACATCTTCAGTATATTGGCATCATGTTGAAAAAGTTTGGTGTGAACTACTTGTGTCTTCTTGGAGGAGTATGAATTCATTTACAGGCTGATTTTTTCATAAATCCACAATAAAATTTCTGATTTCTGTATCAATCTGTGTTGTTGTTTGTTTATTTTTATCTTTTATTTTTCATAGGAAGATAACTGACCCTTTACTCTCCTTTTTAATAAATGTGCTTATAAACCAAGGACAAGCTATTTGTAGCTGTATTTATAAACTGCTTACTACTGACTATTAATATTGGGACAAGGCTTTATAAAGCATGAACTGACTATTTACTAATGAGTGCAGTTATTATAAAATGTTATCAATGCATTTGCTAATGTTAACAAATTAGACATTATTTTACAGTTATCAAATCCTTAAATGACTTTATATGTGAGTGGCTAAATTTATTTTTGTTTTTATAATTGTAATACACAAACTATGAAATTATACAAAATGTATAAAAAGGTAAATAAATAAATACGAACACATTAAAAAAGCAGCCAAGTCGAATGAGTTTCCTTTTTTATATAGATTAAAATTGAAGACAGAAGCAAGTGGTAAATGTGGTCACTTTAATATTCAAATCCAGTAGATCCACTTCAGATTTATTTCTCAACAGTTTATGTTCATGTGGCTGTTTTCGTTTATATTCGCCAAGCTATTTTGAAATAATCTTGTCCGTGATGTGTTCGTTCGTACGACGAAAGGCAGAAACCTGCAGCTCAAGAGAAATGTTATTCTGCCAGTCGCGCTTTCAAATAGTCTTGCACACTTAAACGGGTAACAAACACCTGCATTTAGCTCTTGTTGTGTTATAATCGGTGTATTGTGTGCATTGGTGGCAATATTTTATTTAAAAAAGCTCTTATACAAGAATAAATTCGTTTGTTTTCAGCTCGTAACACTATGCGCTGATCGGAGCGGTGATTTCAGATAGGCAGCCGCAAATATTTCATTTTCACACAAACAGTTCAAAAACATCTAAATGTAGCTCTTGGTGTGCTCTAATTGGTTGATTGTGTGATATCGCTGTAATAATTTATTTTTAAAAGCTTTAAAACAGGAATAAATTCGTTTTTTCTGAGCTCTTTACTCCAGACGCTCATGGTCACATCGGTGATTCATTTCTCCTATTTCTCACATATCTCTGGCCATAAATTATTTATCCATGAGCCCTGAACCGGTAATAATCAGATATGTTGGTTTAGCTTGTCAGTGTGAATTAAATCTAAGTATTTATTTGCATTTTTAACCGATTTAAAAGTGAAAGTAAAAGTCCGGTAATTGCACCTGTAGGGGCGCAATTTCTCTCAGACAATGGAAGTCTAAGCACACTCACTCAAACAGATGGACAGAGTGAGATGAGATGTCTGACAGTTTTTTAATTTTCTGTTATCCATACAGTGTTGTAAAGTCATGAAACTATCCATATTTACTCAGAATGACTTTTTTTCTGTATGAAAAAAGGTTTTGAAGTGTTTGGAAGCTGCAATTTAAAAATACAATAATGATTCCCTTTGTAAGGTCATTTAAAAAAATCACCACGGCAAAACCATTCAAGCTATCCAAAATCCATTCACAATTTAAGTTCCTATCAGAAATACTGATGTGTGTTCAGAGTTTTGTGAAATTCTAAGTATGTTATTTGCCTCAAAATCACCTGAGAAGTATTCCAGTTTGACATGTTGCCACAGCAACAATTTTTTAGATATCAATATCCCCCTTGCAGATTTATATCGGCTTTGTTTTAACATTATTCTGATGAAGTTTGAAGCAAATCGAGTAATAATAAGATGCTGAATTCAAATCATTTTGAAAATGACACACTTCCTTCTGCCAGTTGGTGGCGCTATAACTTTGACTCCTAATAGTCACATATATGCGATCGACATTATACAACGAATAATCTGATGAAGTTTGATTAAAATCAGGAAATGTATGTGGATGGTATTAGACACTTCCTGTTTCTAATTTCTTGCCATAATTTCAACGCCTCGCCACGAGCAAACCGTTCGAGATATCAAAAATCCCCTGGCAATTTTTCATCCCCAGTGTCTTGAGATCATGTTGACCGAGTTTGGCGGCAATCGAGAAAAAAACCTATGACAAGTATTTCAAATTCCAGAGCATGCGCTTTTTACATAACTCTAAATAGCTGACTTCCTGTTGGGTGGAGCCTATGACATGCAATACGAAAGTTGTTCGGCACGATGAGATCTATATGTGTACTGAGTTTCATATGAATATGTGCAAGTATGTGTGAGCTATACATCAACATTTCTGACTGTGTTCCAGGGGGCGCCGTAGAGCCCCTGTGCCACGCCCGGGTCCCAGCCTCTGCAGGCTCCTAAAGGCCACAGATTCCAAAGTGTGTCCGAATTTTCAAGAGTTTTTGAGTATGTTAAGGACCCCAAAAGCCCCCACAACTTTGACAAAAAATTTGAATACTAAACCCTAAATAGCCAACTTCCTGTTGGGCGGAGCCTATGATATGCAATACAAAAGTTGTTTGGATTGATGAGATTTATATGTGTACCGAGTTTCATACGTCTACGAGCAAGAATGTATGATATATGGCCCTCCATATTCCAGGGGGCGCTGTAGAGCCCCTGTGCCACGCCCGTGTATCAGTCTCTGCCCGGCCCTAATGGCCGCAGGTTCCAATCTGTGTGCCAATTTTCAAGACTTTTTAAGCACGTTAAGGGCCCCAAAAGCCCCCGAGACGTTGGAAAAAAAAAATAATAATAATAAATATAGCTGCAAGCAGCGATGGCGGGCTCAAGCCGTCAGTGCAACACCACCCCGGTGGCATCGGGAAAACTGTGCCCAGAAGGCATAAGCATTTACAGTAACCCTCTGGCAATCAAATTTTAAGGGATATGGCAGTATTTTAATATATATAAAAAATGTATAAGTTGTGCATCGTAGCTGACACCTAAATGAACACATTACAATTGGTTTATGACTGCAAGTCTTTCTCCTCAAATGCTATTGAGCTTCAAATTTGCTTTTGAGCCCATGTGAAAAAGTAGCATAATTTACATATGACTTACAGTTTGTTTTAATGAATATCAAACATTCAATTTAATGGTGCATTATAGCTGTCACCTAGATGAACAATTACAGTTGTTTTTATGACTGTAAGTCATTCTCTTCAAATGCTACTGACGTTAGAAAAGTGTATAACAATATCACATGTAACTTTAGAGACGGTCCCTAAATTTGAGACTCTCGAATGTCCAATGTCAAGCCAACTTTATGCCTGTTTTTGTTTTGTTTTTTACTTTATTTTTCTTTTCTCTGTGCCGGATTGCTGATGTCTTTTACCCGGGCATAGATGTCCATCCATCAATTACGAACATTCATCCGCAAATGTCCGAGCGGTCGCGAGCGCGGATGGGAGAATGGCGCATGTTTTATTTTTTTTGAGCTACTGGGATGGTGCCCCCTCTGGGAGTTGGTGCCCTACGAAGACTGCGTATTCTGCATATAGGGAGCGGTGGTACTATCTGGAAGATATATTCCTCAAACCGTCGTATAAGAGGAGGTGATGCTAGTACTTCAAGAATCTCTCAAAACCTATCTGCTCATAAAGCTTATATATAAAGTCTTAATATAGTATTCCACAATATGTTGTGCTATTCTAATATTATTGTGGTTTTTTATTGACATTGTTATTTGCTGTTATTTTTTGTTTTAATATTGTTACTGTTGTTACTTGTTGTACTGTGACCTTGAGTGGTTTGAAAGGCGCCTTAAATAAAATGCATTATTATTATTATTATTATTATTAGCTGTACACTTGATAAAAAAAAAAATATATATAAACTTATGCAATTGTATATATATATATATATATATATATATATATATATATATATATATATATATATATATAGTGTACAGTTTTCTTTTATTGCATCTTGAAATAAATGTTTCTGAGTTCTGTGTTTGTTTATTTATTTATTTTTATTTTTTTTATTTTTTTTAGGAAGATTACAGCCTTTAATCTCCTCAAAATAAATGTGCATATAAACCATGAACAATTTAATTATAGCTGTATTTATAAAATGCTTACTAATGACTATTAATTTTGGGAGTAGGCTAGCAACAGTTGATGTTGAGCCCTAAGATATTTCTTAAGCTGTAATGATGAAAAAACAACAACAACACCAAATTGCTTTTTTTTCTGCTGGTGATTAAAGAGATGATTAAGTCTCCCTCCCTCTCTCTCTCTCTCTCTCTCTCTCTGACACCAAGCCCATCCCCTCTCCCACACATTCACACAAACTCAGCACACACACTTAACACACACACACTTAACACACACACACACACACACACACACACACATTACCCAGAGGGACAGAGTGACATCAGATGTATGGTAGTTTTTTAATTTTCTATCATCCATATAGTGTTGTATAGTCATGAAACTATGCATATTTCCTCAGCATGACTTGTCTTCTATGTGTACATTTTTTTGGAGTGTTTAGAAGCTGCACTTAAAAAAATAAAAGACATTTACTGGTTCCTTTTTTACTGTTATTTCAAAAAATCACCACAACAAAACCATTCAAGCTATCCAAAATTCATTCGCACCTGTTCTGTAAGATAAATTCTTTAAACAGTTGTAAAAGAGGATGTGGTGCTGATCCTTCAAGAGTCACTCCAAACTTATCTGTCCATAAAGCCTATAAAGAATTATTCTTAATACACAGTATTTCACAATACTTCAGCATATTATTCTAATTAAGTGAAGGTCATTTTATCAGTAAAATACATATTATTTTTCTTTGAAAGATTTCTATAAATGATTTAAATCATACTTGTTTCTACAATAATTATTTAAAAGTAATCATATAGCGCCATCTGGTGGCCATTATTGGTACTAAGAATTGCAAGCTTGATTTATATGTTATGATAGTTTTAATTTTGCGCTGGCTCTTGAAAATGATAAAGCTATGAAACTTACTGTGCTTCTTTCAAATGATGACTTCTACGTATATAAAAAATTATGAAGAGTTGGAATGAAGAATGTTAAAGATATAGTAAAATAACTATTGTATTTTTTTATGTTACTTTAATAAATCGGTATGGCCACACCATTTAAGGTATCCTAAACCCAATCGCAATTTAATATCTTCAGTATATTGGCATCATGTTGAAAAAGTATGACTTACATATGACTTACAGTTTGTTGTAATAAATATCAAACATTCAATTTAATTGTGCATTATAGCTGTCACCTAGATGAACAATTACAGTTGTTTTTATGACTGTAAGTCATTCTCTTCAAATGCTACTGACGTTAGAAAAGTGTATAACAATATCACATGTAACTTTAGAGACCAGCCCTAAATTTGAGACTCTAGAAAGTCCTATGTCAAGACAACTTTATGCCTGTTTTATTTTCTTTAGTTTTCTTTTCTCTGTGCCGGATTGCTGATGTCCTATACCCAGGCATAGATGTCCATCCATCAATTACGAACATTCAGCCACAAACATGAGGTGTGAGCGGTCGCGAGCGCGGATGGGAGAATGGCGCATGTTTTTTTTTTTTTTTTTTGAGCAACTGGGATGGTGCCCCGTCTGGGAGTTGGTGCCCTACGAAGACTGCATACTATGCATATAGGGAGCGGCGGTACTATCTGGAAGATATATTCCTCAAACGATCTTACAAGAGGAGGTGATGCTAATCCTTCAAGAATCGCATAAAAGCTATTCAAGTGTACAGTTTCCTTTTATTGCATCTTGAAATAAATATTTCTGAATTCTGAATCAAACTGGGTTGTGTTTATTTATTTATTTTATAAGACAACTGAGACTTTAATCTCCTTTGTAATATATGTGCTTTTAAACCAAGAACAATTTATTTATAGATGTATTACTGCTTAATAATGACTATTATTAAGGGAAAAGGCTTTATAATCATGAACTATTTACTAAAGCTTAGCTAATGAGTGCAATTATTATAAAGTGTTACCATTGCATATACTAATGTTAACAAATTAGACATTATTTTACAGTGTTACCAAATTCTTAAATAATGTATTAGTGTTTTGTAATGATTTTAATGACCTATAAGCATTTGTGAAATAGTTTTGCTTGCATTAAAGCTTTATCTGTCAGTTGAAGAGTTTTACTGTTACATCCATGAGATTAATAAATGTCACATCACATGTTGTCATAGGTCAGTATCAAATGAGTTTGAAATTATTATTTGCAGCACAAATTAGGGTTCTTAGGATGTTTTTAAATCCCTAAAACTGTCAGAAAAGGATAAGGCCTAAGAGATTTCTTAACCTGTAATGAAAGGAAAAAAAACACCACCATTAGCAACAACAAAAACAATAACAATTTAAAATACAGATATTTTTCCTGATTATTAAAGGGATGATTAGGTCTCTCTCTCTCTCTCTCTCTCTCTGCCAGACAGCCCCTCCCTACAGTCCACACACACTGTCACAGTCACCAACCCCCTCACACTCCCCCTCCCTCTCCCCCTCCCTTCCCTCACACAGACAGGGTGGCCAGAGTGAGATCATGTCAGTTGAGAAGTCTGACAGTTTTTTAATTTTCTTTTATCCATACAGTGTTGTAAAGTCGTGAAACTATGCATATTTCCTCAGAATGATTTGATCTTTGTATAAAAAATGCTTTGAAGTGTTTGGAAGCTGCAATTTAAACATACAAGACAATTAATGTTTCCCTTTTTACTGTCATTTCAAAAATTCACCACGACAAAACCGTTCAAGCTAACCAAAATCCGTTCGCAATTTAAGTTCCTCAATGGTTTTTCTTCATGTAGACAAAGTTTGGTGTGTATAGTGTACTTCCCCTGTGAGGAGTATGCATTAATTCACAACTGTAAAATCTCAAAAATACACATTCAAATCAAAATAGCCGACTTCCTGTTGATCGTAGCTTATGACTGTGAATTAGAAAGTTGTCCGTCTTGATTAGAACAATTTATGTACCAAGTTTTGTGTCTGTAGCTAAAACTAACCCCCCCACTTTTGACAAAAGGTGGCGCTATAGCGTGCCTCCTTCACGCCCTTTTAAAAGCTTTTGCCATTGTCTAGCTATCACTAATACTGATATGTGTTTTGAGTTTCATGTAAATCTGAGGTTGTTGTCTGCCTCAAACTCATCATAACAGAACATTCAAGTTTGACACGTTGCCATGGCAACGCCATATTAGATATCAATATTCCCACAACAGATTTACATCGGCCATGTTTTGTCATTATTCTGATGAAGTTTTAAGGAAATTGAGTAAAAATAAGATGCTGAATTCAAAACATTTTGAAAATGACTCACTTCCTGCTGCCAGTTGGTGGCGCTATAACGTTGACTCTTAATAGTCACATATATACGATCTGTATCATACAACGAACAAACCAATGAAGTTTGATCAAATTCAGGAAATGTATGTGGACGTTATTAGACATTTCCTGTTTCTCATTTCTCGCCATAATTTCAACGCCTCACCACGGGCAAACCGTTCGAGATATCAAAAATCCCCTGGCAATTTTTCATCCCCAATGTCTTGAGATCATGTTCACCGAGTTTCGTGACGAACGGGTTGAAAACCTCAGAGGAGTATTTCAAATTCCAGAGCATGCTTTTTTTAAACAGCCCTGAATAGCTGACTTCCTGTTGGGCGGAGCCTAAGACATAAAGTGTGAAAGTTGTTCGGCTCAATGAGATCTATAAGTGTACCGAGTTTCATATAAATACATGCAAGTGTGTGTGAGCTATGGTTCAAGATTTCTGAAGGTGTTCCAGGGGGCGCTGTAGAGTCCCTGTGCCACGCCCGGGTCCCAGCCTCTGCAGCATCCTGATGGCCGCAGATTCCAATGTGTGTGCCAATTTTCAAGAGTTTTTGAGTATGTTAAGGCCCCTAAAAACCCCCGGAAGGTTTAATAAAAAATAAAAAAAATAATAATAAGAAGAATAATCCTTAGAAGAACAATAGGGCTCTTCGCCCCTTCGGGCTTGAGCCCTAAATATAGCTGCAAGCAGCGATGGCGGGCTCAAGCCGTCAGTGCAACGCCACCCCAGTGGCATCGGGAAAACTGTGCCCAGCGGGCATAAGCATTTACAGTAACCCTCTGGCAATCAAATTTTAAGGGATATGGCAGTTAAAGGGTTAATCCGACCCATCTAGACTTTGAAATCACATACACAGAACAATATATATAACTTTAGTAACACTTTATTTTAATATATATAAAAAATGTATAAGTTGTGCATCATAGCTAACACCTAAATGAACACTTTACAATTGGTTTATGACTGCAAGTCCCTCTCCTCAAATGCTACTGAGCTTCAAATTTGCTTTTGAGCCCATGTGAAAAAGTAGCATAATTTACATATTACTTACAGTTTGTTTTAATAAATATCAAACATTCAATTTAATGGTGCATTATAGCTGTCACCTAGATGAACAATTACAGTTGTTTTTATGACTGTAAGTCATTCTCTTCAAATGCTACTGACGTTAGAAAAGTGTATAACAATATCACATGTAACTTTAGAGACGGTCCCTAAATTTGAGACTCTCGAATGTCCAATGTCAAGCCAACTTTATGCCTGTTTTTGTTTTGTTTTTTACTTTATTTTTCTTTTCTCTGTGCCGGATTGCTGATGTCTTTTACCCGGGCATAGATGTCCATCCATCAATTACGAACATTCTTCCGCAAATGTCCGAGCGGTCGCGAGCGCGGATGGGAGAATGGCGCATGTTTTATTTTTTTTGAGCTACTGGGATGGTGCCCCCTCTGGGAGTTGGTGCCCTACGAAGACTGCGTATTCTGCATATAGGGAGCAGCGGTACTATCTGGAAGATATATTCCTCAAACCGTCGTACAAGAGGAGGTGATGCTAGTACTTCAAGAATCTCTCAAAACCTATCTGTTCATAAAGCCTATATATAAAGTCTTAATATAGTATTCCACAATATGTTGTGCTATTCTAATATTATTGTGTTTTTTTATTGACATTGTTATTTGCTGTTATTTTTTGTTTTAATATTGTTACTGTTGTTACTTGTTGTACGGTGACCTTGAGTGGTTTGAAAGGCGCCTTAAATAAAATGCATTATTATTATTATTATTATTATTATTATTATTATTATTAGCTGTACACTTGATAAATAAAAATTAAATATAAACTTATGCAATTGTATATATATATATATATATATATATATATATATATATATATATATATATATATATATATATATATATAGTGTACAGTTTTCTTTTATTGCATCTTGAAATAAATGTTTCTGAGTTCTGTGTTTGTTTATTTTTTTTATTTTTATTTTTTTTATTTTTTTTTAGGAAGATTACAGCCTTTAATCTCCTCAAAATAAATGTGCATATAAACCATGAACAATTTAATAATAGCTGTATTTATAAAATGCTTACTAATGACTATTAATTTTGGGAGAAGGCTATATAAAGCAGCAACAATTGATGTTGAGGCCTAAGATATTTCTTAAGCTGTAATGATGAAAAAAACAACAACAACAACAACACAAAATTGCTTTTTTTTTCTGCTGGTGATTAAAGAGATGATTAATTCTCCCTCCCTCTCTCTCTCTCTCTCTCTCTCTGACACCAAGCCCATCCCCTCTCCCACACATTCACACAAACTCAGCACACACACTCAACACACACACAATTAACACACAAACACACACACACACACACACACAAACACACACACACACACATTACCCACAGTGACAGAGGGACAGAGTGACATCAGATGTATGGTAGTTTTTTAATTTTCTATCATCCATATAGTGTTGTATAGTCATGAAACTATGCATATTTCCTCAGCATGACTTGTCTTCTATGTGTACATTTTGTTGAAGTGTTTAGAAGCTGCACTTAAAAAAATAAAAGACATTTACTGGTTCCTTTTTTACTGTTATTTCAAAAAATCACCATGACAAAACCATTCAAGCTATCCAAAATTCATTCGCACCTGTTCTGTAAGATAAATTCTTTAAACAGTGGTAAAAGAGGATGTGGTGCTGATCCTTCAAGAGTCACTCCAAACTTATCTATCCATAAAGCCTATAAAGAATTATTCTTAATACACAGTATTTCACAATACTTCAGCATATTATTCTAATTAAGTGAGGTTCATTTTATCAGTAAAATACATATATTTTTCCTTGAAAGATTTCTATAAATGATTTAAATCATACTTGTTTCTACAATAATTATTTAAAAGTAATCATATAGCTCCATCTGGTGGCCATTATTGGTACTAAGAATTGCAAGCTTGATTTATATGTTATGATAGTTTTAATTTTAAGCTGGCTCTTGAAAATGATAAAGCTATGAAACTTACTGTGCTTCTTTCAAATGATGACTTCTAAGTATATAAAAAATTATGAAGAGTTGAAATGAAGAATGTTAAAGATATAGTAAAATAACTATTGTATTTTTTTTATGTTACTTTAATAAATCGGTATGGCCACACCATTTAAGGTATCCTAAACCCATTCGCAATTTAACATCTTCAGTATATTGGCATCATGTTGAAAAAGTTTGGTGTGAACTACTTGTGTCTTCTTGGAGGAGTATGATTCATTTACAGGCTGATTTGATCATAAATCCACAATAAAATTTCTGAGTTCTGTATCAATCTGTGTTGTTGTTTGTTTATTTTTATTTTTTTATTTTTCATAGGAAGATAACTGACCCTTTACTCTCCTTTTTAATAAATGTGCTTATAAACCAAGCTATTTATAGCTGTATTTATAAACTGCTTACTAATGACTATTAATGTTGGGACAAGGCTTTATAAAGCATGAACTGACTATTTACTATTGAGTGCAATTGTTACAAAGTGTTATTAATGCATTTGCTAATGTTAACAAATTAGACATTATTTTACAGTGTTATCAAATCCTTAAATGATTTTTCTTTTGTAATTATTTTATTGATCTACAAGCATTTGTGAAAGTTCTGCTTGCATTACAGCTTAGTCTTGATCTGTGAGATGAACAGTTTTACTGTTACATCCATGAGATTATGTAAATTCAAATAAATATCATGTCACAGGATGTCAGAGGTCAGTATCAAATGAGTTTGAAATTATTATTTGCAGCACAAATAAGTTTTTTTTGGATTTTTAAAAATCCCTAAAACTGTCAGAAAAGGATAAGGCCTAAGATTTCTATGTGAGTGGCTAAATTTATTTGTTTTTATAACTATAATGCATAAACTATGAAATTATACAAAATGTATGAAAAAGTACAACAGTTATTGTTTTCCAATGTTTTTTATTTATTTGTTATTTTTTTTGGATTTACATTAAAAAAAATTAGCCTACTGCAATCATTCTAAATAGCTTGAATAAAACCTGTTAATATTTATTATAGACCACTGTAACTGTGTATAATCTAACAAACAAGTTTATTATGAAAATAAAAGTGTGTACACCAGATAAATTGGACGATAAAGAAATTGCTAATAATAGTATAATAGAGCATGTTTTAGGTTTTAAGGCGTATAGATGCAGAATTGGACAAATAAAATGTAAAATAAAATGTAATTGGTTTAATTAAATATAGATTAATTCTTGTTAGAGCAAAATAATAAATAAATAAATAAATAAATACGTACACACATTAAAAAGCAGCAAAGATGAATGAGTTTCCTTTTTTATATGTAGATTAAAATTGAAGACAGAAGCAGCTGGTATATGCGGTCACTTAATATTCAAATCCAGTAGATCTACTTCAGATTTATTTCTCAACAGTTTATGTCCATTTGGCTGTTTTCGTTTATATTTGCCAAGCTATTATCTATTTTGAAATAATCTTGTCTGTGATGTGTTCGTTCGTACGACGAAAGGCAGAATCCTGCAGCTCGAGAGATATTGTGCCAGTCGCGCTTTCAAATAGTCTTGCACACTTAAACGGGTCACAAACACCTGCATTTAGCTCTTGTGTTATAATGGGTGTACTGTGTGCATTTATGGCAATATTTTATTTGAAAAAGCTCTTAAACAAGAATAAATTCGTTTGTTTTGAACTCTGTACGCGCTGATCGGAGGCGGTGATTTCAGATAGGCAGCTGCAAATATTTCATTTTCACACAAACAGTTCAAAAACATCTGAATTTAGCTCTTGGTGTGTTCTAATTGGTTGATTGTGTGATATCGCTGTAATAATTTATTTTTAAAAGCTTTAAAACAGGAATAAATTCGTTTTCTCTGAGCTCTTTACTCCAGACGCTCCTGATCACAGCGGTGATTCATCTCTCCTATTTCTCACGTATCTCTGGCCAGAAATAATTTATCCATGAGCCCTGAACCGGTAATAATCAGATATGTTGGTTTAGCTTGTCAGTGTGAATTAAATCTAAGTATTTATTTGTATTTTTAACCGATTTAAAAGTGAAAGTAAAAGTTCGGGAATTGAACCTGTAGGGGCGCAATTTCTCTCAGACAATGGAAGTCTGAAGCACATACACTCAAACAGAGGGACAGAGTGAGATGAGATGTCTGACAGTTTTTTAATTTTCTGTTATCCATACAGTGTTGTAAAGTCGTTAAACTATGCATATTTCCTCAGAATGACTTTTTCATCTGTATGAAAAAATTCTTTGACGTGTTTGGAAGCTGCAATTTAAAAATACAATAATGATTCCCTTTGTAAGGTCATTTTAAAAAATCACCACGGCAAAACCATTCAAGCTATCCAAAATCCATTCACAATTTAAGTTCCTATCAGAAATACTGATGTGTGTTCAGAGTTTTGTGAAATTCTAAGTATGTTATTTGCCTCAAAATCACCTGAGAAGTATTCCAGTTTGACATGTTGCCACGCCAACAATTTTTTAGATATCAATATCCCCCTTGCAGATTTATATCGGCTGTGTTTTAACATTATTCTGATGAAGTTTGAAGCAAATCGAGTAATAATAAGATGCTGAATTCAAATCATTTTGAAAATGACACACTTCCTTCTGCCAGTTGGTGGCGCTATAACTTTGACTCCTAATAGTCACATATATGCGATCGACATCATACAACGAATAATCTGATGAAGTTTGATTAAAATCAGGAAATGTATGTGGACGGTATTAGACACTTCCTGTTTCTCATTTTTCGCCATAATTCCAACGCCTCGCCACGAGCAAACCGTTCGAGATATCAAAAATCCCCTGGCAATTTTTCATCCCCAGTGTCTTGAGATCATGTTGACCGAGTTTGGCGGCAATCGAGAAAAAAACCTATGACAAGTATTTCAAATTCCAGAGCATGCGCTTTTTACATAACTCTAAATAGCTGACTTCCTGATGGGCGGAGCCTATGACATGCAATACGAAAGTTGTTTGGCACGATGAGATCTATATGTGTACTGAGTTTCATATGAATATGTGCAAGTATGTGTGAGCTATACATCAACATTTATGACTGTGTTCCAGGGGGCGCCGTAGAGCCCCTGTGCCACGCCCGGGTCCCAGCCTCTGCAGGCTCCTAAAGGCCACAGATTCCAAAGTGTGCGCAAATTTTCAAGAGTTTTTGAGTATGTTAAGGACCCCAAAAGCCCCCACAACTTTGACGAAAAATTTGAATACTAAACCCTAAATAGCCAACTTCCTGTTGGGCGGAGCCTATGATATGCAATACAAAAGTTGTTTGGATTGATGAGATTTATATGTGTACCGAGTTTCATACGTCTACGAGCAAGAATGTATGATATATGGCCCTCCATATTCCAGGGGGCGCTGTAGAGCCCCTGTGCCACGCCCGTGTATCAGTCTCTGCCCGGCCCTAATGGCCGCAGGTTCCAATCTGTGTGCCAATTTTCAAGACTTTTTAAGCACGTTAAGGGCCCCAAAAGCCCCCGAGACGTTGGAAAAAAATAATAATAATAATAATAATAATAATAAAAAATAATCCTAAGGAAAACAATAGGCCTCTCGCCCTTTGGGCTTGAGCCCTAATAAAAAATAATCCTAAGGAAAACAATAGGCCTCTCGCCCTTTGGGCTTGAGCCCTAATAATAACAAATAATCCTAAGGAAAACAATAGGGCTCTCGCCCTCCAGGCTTGAGCCCTAAATATAGCTGCAAGCAGCGATGTCGGGCTCAAGCCATCAGTGCAACGCCACCCCGGTGGCATCGGGAAAACTGTGCCCAGCGGGCATAAGAATGTACAGTAACCCTCTGACAATCAAGTTTTAAGGGATGCGGCAGTTAAAGTGTTAATCCGACCAATCTAGACTTTGAAATCAAATCAAGGTGTGCATTGTAGCTGACACCTATATGAACACATTACAATTGTTTTATGACTGCAAGTCTTTCTTCTCAAATGCTATTGAGCTTCAAATTTGCATTTGAGCCCATGTGAAAAAGTAGCATAATTTACATATGACTTACAGTTTGTTGTAATAAATATCAAACATTCAAATTAATTGTGCATTATAGCTGTCACCTAGATGAAAAATTACAGTTGTTTTTATGACTGTAAGTCATTCTCTTCAAATGCTACTGACGTTAGAAAAGTGTATAACAATATCACATGTAACTTTAGAGACCGGCCCTAAATTTGAGACTCTCGAATGTCCAATGTCAAGACAACTTTATGCCTGTTTTTTTTCTTTAGATTTCTTTTCTCTGTGCCGGATTGCTGATGTCCTATAGCCAGGCATAGATGTCCATCCATCAATTACGAACATTCAGCCGCAAACATGAGGTGTGAGCGGTCGCGAGCACAGATGGGAGAATGGCGCATATTTTTTTTTTTTTTTTTGAGCAACTGGGATGGTGCCCCCTCTGGGAGTTGGTGCCCTACGAAGACTGCATACTCTGCATATAGGGAGCAGCAGTACTATCTGGAAGATATATTCCTCAAACCATCGTACAAGAGAAGGTGATGCTAGTCCTTCATGAATCGCTCAAAACCTATTCAAGTGTACAGTTTCCTTTTATTGCATCTTGAAATAAATATTTCTGAATTCTGAATCAAACTGGGTTGTGTTTATTCATTTATTTTATAAGACAACTGAGACTTTAATCTCCTTTGTAATATATGTGCTTTTAAACCAAGAACAATTTATTTATAGATGTATTACTGCTTAATAATGACTATTATTAAGGGAAAAGGCTTTATAATCATGAACTATTTACTAATGCTTAGCTAATGAGTGCAGTTATTATAAAGTGTTACCAATGCATTTACTAATTTTAACAAATTAGACATTATTTTACAGTGTTACCAAATCCTTAAATAAATTATTAGTGTTTTGTAATGATTTTAATGACCTATAAGCATTTGTGAAATAGTTTTGCTTGCATTGCAGCTTTATCTGTCAGTTGAAGAGTTTTACTGTTACATCCATGAGATTAATAAATGTCATGTCACGTCACAGTTTGTCATAGGTCAGTATCAAATGAGTTTGAAATTATTATTTGCAGCACAAATAAGGATTCTTAGGATGTTTTTAAATCCCTAAAACTGTCAGAAAAGGATAAGGCCTAAGAGATTTCTTAACCTGTAATGAAAGGAAAAAACACCACCATTAGCAACAACAAAAACAATAACAATTTAAAATACAGATTTTTTTTTTCCTGATTATTAAAGGGATGATTAGGTCTCTCTCTCTCTCTCTCTCTCTCTCTCTCTGGCAGTGAGGTTTTAAAGGATAAGGCAGTTAAAGGGTTAATCAGAATCATCAAGACTTTAAAATCACATTCACAAAACAATATATATAACTTTAGTGACACTTTACAATAATATTTCATTTCTAAACATTATGTTAACATGAACAATATTTATATAGCATTCATTCATGTCAGTTAATATTCCAAATTTAAACATTAAAACATTGTTTTATTGTGATTTTTTTCCAAGCACATTTTACCAATTCCAAACCATATCAATCTTAATAACTACCATTATTTTTTATTTAATCATTTATGAGTGCTATACAATAGTCCAGGAAAGCTGGAAGAGAAAAACTCCTTATATTCATGTGTGAAGAATTATTGGGCATGTTTTCTTTTACAGATGAAATGCGCTAAAAAAGAGTTTTAACTCAAACTGTAAAGCCCATGAGAAATATCAAACACAAATGCAATACAGAAATGGATAAGTTAAGACTTGGCCATTGTACAAAAAATGCTGACTGGGTCATGAGGTCAGAAAAGAAGAAGAAAAAAACAGGTCAAGAAGAACTGACAAAAAGAATTGCAAAATAATTAGGAATTAATGTGAAGATTAATTTTTAGTCAATTCTGCAAGACAGACTTTCAGGAAAGGAGGTGGAATAAAAATGAACTCCTAAATCTTAATCCCGGATTCTGGAAGATATATTCCTCAAACCATCGGACAAGAGGAGGTGGTGCTGGTCCTTCACGAGTCACTCTAATCTGTTCATAAAGCCTATATATAAAGTCTTAATATATAGTATTTCACAATACTTCATGGTATTCTAATCAAATAATTTTTTTGAATCTTAGATCTCTCAGAACCTGACACAGAGTAATTCTGGAGACTCCAGGAAAGTGGCAGTTCTGTAAAATGTTGGCACTGGAGACTAAATGCTCCCTGATAGTTTCACACCTAATTCACTTAACACCCACACACATACACACACACACACACACACACACACACACACACACATTACCCACAGTGACAGAGGGACAGAGTGACATCAGATGTATGATAGTTTTTTAATTTTCTATCATCCATATAGTGTTGTATAGTCATGAAACTATGCATATTTCCTCAGAATGACTTGTCTTCTATGTGTACATTTTTTTGAAGTGTTTAGAAGCTGCACTTTAAAAAAATAAAAGACATTTACTGGTTACTTTTTTACTGTTATTTCAATAAATCACCACAACAAAACCATTCAAGCTATCCAAAATTCATCCGCACCTGTTCTGTAAGATACATTCTTTAAACAGTGGTAAAAGAGGATGTGGTGCTGATCCTTCAAGAGTCACTCAAAACGTATCTGTCCATAAAGCCTATAAAGAATTATTTCTTAATATACAGTTCACAATACTTCAGCTTGTTATTCTAATTAAGTGAGGGTCATTTTATCAGTAAATACATAAAATTCATATTATTTTTCTTTGAAAGATTTCTATAAATGATTTAAATCATACTCGTTTCTACAATAATTATTTAAAAGTAATCCTATAGCACCATCTGGTGGCCATTATTGGTACTAAGAATTGCAAGCTTGATTGATATGTTATGATAGTTTTAATTTCATGCTGGCTCTTGAAAATGATAAAGCTATGAAACTTACTGTGCTTCCTTCAAATGATGACTTCTACGTATATAAAAAATTATGAAGAGTTGGAATTAAAAATTTTAAAGATATCGTAAAATAACTATTGCATTTTTTTATGTTACTTTAATAAATCGCTATGGCCACACCATTTAAGGTATCCTAAACCCATTCGAAATTTAACATCTTCAGTATATTAGCATCATGTTGAAAAAGTTTGGTGTGAACTACTTATGTCTTCTCGGAGGAGTATGAATTCATTTTTACATGCTGATTTTATCATAAATCCACAATAACATATCTGAGTTCTGTATCAATCTGTGTTGTTGTTTGTTTATTTTTATTTATTTATTTTTTTCATAGGAAGATAACTGACCCTTTACTCTCCTTTTTAATAAATGTGCTTATAAACCAAGAACAAGCTATTTATAGCTGTATTTATAAACTGCTTACTACTAATTATTAATATTGGGACAAGGCTTTATAAAGCATAAACTGACTATTTACTAATGAGTGCAGTTATTATAAAGTGTTACCAATGCATTTACTAATGTTAACAAATTAGACGTTATTTTACAGTGTTATTAAATCCTTTAATGACTCATAAGCATTTGTGAAAGTTCTGCTTGTATTACAGCTTAGTATTGATCTGTGAGCTGAACAGATTTACTGTTACATCCATGAGATTATGTAAATTAAAATAAATATAATGTCACAGGATGTCATAGGTCAGTATCAAATGAGTTTGAAATTATTATTTGCAGCACAAATAAGGTTTTTTTAGGATTTTTAAAAATCCCTAAAACTGTCAGAAAAAGGTTAAGGCCTAAGCTATTTCTATGTGAGTGGCTAATTTTATTTTTGTTTTTATAATTGTAATACACAAACTATGAAATTATACAAAATGTATAAAAAGATAAATAAATAAATACGCACACATTAAAAAAGCAGCCAAGTCGAATGAGTTTCCTTTTTCATATAGATTAAAATTGAAGACAGAAGCAAGTGGTAAATGTGGTCACTTTAATATTCAAATCCAGTAGATCCAGTTTATGTTCACGTGGCTGTTTTCGTTTATAGTCGCCAAGCTATTATGTGTTTTGAAATAATCTTGTCCGTTATGTGTTCGTTCGTACGACGAAAGGCAGAATCCTGCAGCTCGAGAGATATGTTATTCTGCCAGTCGCGCTTTCAAATAGTCTTGCACACTTAAACAGGTCACAAACACCTGCATTTAGCTCTTGTTGTGTTACAATGGGTTTATTGTGTGCATTTGTGGTAATATTTTATTTAAAAAAGCTCTTAAACAAGAATAAATTCGTTTGTTTTGAGGTGGACACTGTACGCGCTGATCGGAGGCGGTGATTTCAGATAGGCAGCTGCAAATATTTCATTTTCACACAAACAGTTCAAAAACATCTTAATTTAGCTCTTGGTGTGTTCTTATTGGTTGATTGTGTGATATCGCTGTAATAATTTATTTTTAAAAGCTTTAAAACAGGAATAAATTCGTTTTCTCTGAGCTCTTTACTCCAGACGCTCGTGATCACAGCGGTGATTCATCTCTCCTATTTCTCACGTATCTCTGGCCAGAAATAATTTATCCATGAGCCCTGAACCGGTAATAATCAGATATGTTGGTTTAGCTTGTCAGTGTGAATTAAATCTAAGTATTTGTTTGTATTTTTAACCGATTTAAAAGTGAAAGTAAAAGTCCGGGAATTGAACCTGTAGGGGCGCTATTTCTCTCAGACAATGGAAGTCTGAAGCACATATACTCAAACAGAGGGACAGAGTGAGATGAGATGTCTGACAGTTTTTTTAATTTTCTGTTATCCATACAGTGTTGTAAAGTCGTGAAACTATGCATATTTCCTCAGAATGACTTTTTCATCTGTATGAAAAAATTCTTTGACGTGTTTGGAAGCTGCAATTTAAAAATACAATAATGATTCCCTTTGTAAGGTCATTTAAAAAAATCACCACGGCAAAACCATTCAAGCTATCCAAAATCCATTCACAATTTAAGTTCCTATCAGAAATACTGATGTGTGTTCAGAGTTTTGTGAAATTCTAAGTATGTTATTTGCCTCAAAATCACCTGAGAAGTATTCCAGTTTGACATGTTGCCACGGCCAACAATTTTTTAGATATCAATATCCCCCTTGCAGATTTATATCAGCTGTGTTTTAACATTATTCTGATGAAGTTTGAAGCAAATCGAGTAATAATAAGATGCTGAATTCAAATCATTTTGAAAATGACACACTTCCTTCTGCCAGTTGGTGGCGCTATAACTTTGACTCCTAATAGTCACATATATGCGATCGACATCATACAACGAATAATCTGATAAAGTTTGATTAAAATCAGGAAATGTATGTGGATGGTATTAGACACTTCCTGTTTCTCATTTCTCGCCATAATTTCAACGCCTCGCCACGAGCAAACCGTTCGAGATATCAAAAATCCCCTGGCAATTTTTCATCCCCAGTGTCTTGAGATCATGTTGACCAAGTTTGGCGGCAATCGAGCAAAAAACCTATGACAAGTATTTCAAATTCCAGAGCATGCGCTTTTTACATAACTCTAAATAGCTGACTTCCTGTTGAGTGGAGCCTATGACATGCAATACGAAAGTTGTTCGGCACGATGATATCTATATGTGTACTGAGTTTCATATGAATATGTGCAAGTATGTGTGAGCTATACATCAACATTTCTGACTGTGTTCCAGGGGGCGCCGTAGAGCCACTGTGCCACGCCCGGGTCCCAGCTTCTGCAGGCTCCTAAAGGCCACAGATTCCAAAGTGTGCGCAAATTTTCAAGAGTTTTTGAGTATATTAAGGACCCCAAAAGCCCCCACAACTTTGACGAAAAATTTGAATACTAAACCCTAAATAGCCAACTTCCTGTTGGGCGGAGCCTATGATATGCAATACAAAAGTTGTTTGGATTGATGAGATTTATATGTGTACCGAGTTTCATACGTCTACGAGCAAGAATTTATGATATATGGCCCTCCATATTCCAGGGGGCGCTGTAGAGCCCCTGTGCCACGCCCGTGTATCAGTCTCTGCCCGGCCCTAATGGCCGCAGGTTCCAATCTGTGTGCCAATTTTCAAGACTTTTTAAGCATGTTAAGGGCCCCAAAAGCCCCTGAGACTTTGGAAAATAATAATAATAATAATAAATATAGCTGCAAGCAGCGATGGCGGGCTCAAGCCACCAATGCCATCGCCACCCCGGTGGCATCAGGTAAACTGTGCCCAGCGGGCACATGCATTCACAATATCCCTCTGGCAGTGACGTTTTAAAGGAAATGGCGGTTAAAGGGTTAATCCGAATCATCTAGACTTTAAAATCACATTCATAGAACAATATATATATATATATATATATATATATATATATATATATATATATATATATATATATATATATATATATATATATATATTCCCCAAACATATATATATATATATATTTAGTAACACTTTACAATAAGATTTCATTTATAAACATTATGTTAACATGAACAATATTTATATAGCATTAATTTATGTCAGTTAATATTCCAAACTTAAACATTAAAACATTGTTTTGTGATTTTTTTCCAAGCACATTTTACCAATTCCAAACCATATCAATCTTAATAACTACCATTATTTTTTATTTAATCATTTATGAGTGTTATACAATAGTCCAGGAAAGCTGGAAGAGAAAAACTCCTTATATTCATGTGCAGAATTATTAGGCATGTTTTCTTTTACAGATGAAATGCACTAAAAAAGAGTTTTAACTCAAACTATTTTAACTCAAAGTCGAAAATTATGAAATACCCATGAGAAATATCAAACACAAATGCAATACAGAAATGGATAAGTTAAGACTTGACCATTGTACAAAAATGCTGACAGGGTCATGAGGTCAGAAAAGAAGAAGAAAAAAAAACAGGTCAAGAAGAACTGACAAAAAGAATTGCAAAATAATTAGGAATTAATGTGAAGATTAATTTTTAGTCAATTCTGCAAGACAGACTTTTCTGGAAAGGAGGTGGAATAAAAATGAGCTCCTAAATCTTAATCCCGGATTCTGGAAGATATATTCCTCAAACCATCGGACAAGAGGAGGTGGTGCTGGTCCTTCACGAGTCACTCTAATCTGTTCATAAAGCCTATATATAAAGTCTTAATATATAGTATTTCACAATACTTCATGGTATTCTAATTAAATCATTTTTTGGAATCTTAGATCTCTCAGAACCTGACACATTGTAATTCTGAGACTCCAGGAAAGTGTCAGTTCTGTAAAATGTTGGCGCTGGAGACTAAATGCTCCCTGATAGTTTCACACCTAATTCACACACACACACACACGCACACGCACACACACACACACACACACACATTACCCACAGTGACAGAGGGACAGAGTGACATCAGATGTATGATAGTTTTTTTAATTTTCTATCATCCATATAGTGTTGTATAGTCATGAAACTATGCATATTTCCTCAGAATGACTTGTCTTCTATGTGTATATTTTTTGAAGTGTTTAGAAGCTGCACTTAAAAAAAATAAAAGACATTTACTGGTTACTTTTTTACTGTTATTTCAAAAAATCACCATGACAAAACCATTCAAGCTATTCAAAATTCATCCGCACCTGTACTGTAAGGTACATTCTTTAAACAGTGGTAAAAGAGGATGTGGTGCTGATCCTTCAAGAGTCACTCAAAACGTATCTGTCCATAAAGCCTATAAAGAATTATTCTTAATATACAGTTCACAATACTTCAGCTTGTTATTCTAATTATGTGAGGGTTATTTTATCAGTAAAATACATAAAATACATATTATTTTTCTTTGAAAGATTTCTATAAATGATTTAAATCATACTTGTTTCTACAATAATTATTTAAAAGTAATCCTATGGCACCATCTGGTGGCCATTATTGGTACTAAGAATTGCAAGCTTCATTTATAAGTTATGATAGTTTTAATTTTATGCTGGCTCTTGAAAATGATAAAGCTATGAAACTTACTGTGCTTCCTTCAAATGATGACTTCTACGTATATAAAAAATTATGAAGAGTTGGAATTAAAAATTTTAAAGATATAGTAAAATAACTATTGTATTTTTTTATGTTACTTTAATAAATCGCTATGGCCACACCATTTAAGGTATCCTAAACCCATTCGCAATTTAACATCTTCAGTATATGGCTTCATGTTAAAACAGTTTGGTGTGAACTACTTGTGTCTTCTTGGAGGAGAATGAATTCATTTACAGGCTGAGTTTATCATAAATCCACAATAACATTTCTGAGCTCTGTATCAATCTGTGTTGTTGTTTGTTTATTTTAATTTTTTTATTTTTCATAGGAAGATAACTGACCCTTTACTCTCCTTTTTAATAAATGTGCTTATAAAACCAAGAACAAGCTATTTATAGCTGTATTTATAAACTGCTTACTAATGACTATTAATATTGGGACAAGGCTTTATAAAGCATGAATTGACTATTTACTAATGAGTGCAGTTATTATAAAGTGTTATCAATGCATTTGCTAATGTTAACAAATTAGATATTATTTTACAGTGTTATCAAATCCCTTAAATGATTTGTAAGTGTTTTGTAATGATTTTATTGACCTACAAGCATTTGTGAAAGTTCTGCTTGCATTACAGCTTAGTCTTGATCTGTGAGCTGAACAGATTTACTGTTACATCCATGAGATTATGTAAATTCAAACAAATATCATGTCACAGGATGTCAGAGGTCAGTATCAAATTAGTTTGAAATTATTATCTGCAGCACAAATAAGGTTTTTTAGGATTTTTAAAAAAAAACCTAAAACTGTCAGAAAAGGATAAGGCCTAAGATTTCTATGTGAGTGGCTAAATTTATTTGTTTTTATAACTATAATGCATAAACTATGAAATTATACAAAATGTATAAAAAAGTACAACAGTTATTGTTTTCCAATGTTTTTTATTTATTTAATTTATTTTTTTGGGATTTACATAAAAACAAATTTGCCTACTGCAATCATTCTAAACAGCTTGAATAAAACCTGTTAATATTTATTATAGACCACTGTAACTGTGTATAATCTAAGAAACAAGTTTATTATGAAATAAAAGTGTGTACACCAGATAAATTGGACGATAAAGAAATTGCTAACAATAGTATAATAGAGCATGTTTTAGGTTTTTAGGCGTTTAGATGCAGAAATGGACAAATCAAATGTAAAATCAAATGTAATTGATTTAATTAAATATTAGATTAATTCTTGTTAGAGCAAAATAATAAATAAATACGTACACACATTAAAAAAGCCGCCAAGATGAATGAGTTTCCTTTTTATATGTAGATTAAAATTGAAGACAGAAGCAGCTGGTATATGCGGTCACTTAATATTCAAATCCAGTAGATCCACTTCAGATTTATTTCTCAACAGTTTATGTCTACGTGGCTGTTTTCGTTTATATTCGCCAAGCTATTATGTATTTTGAAATAATCT
>NW_020527339.1:0-16780 GCF_003368295.1 Carassius auratus | reverse complement strand
GTAAGTTCACAGCATCATAACTTTTTTTTTCACTAGTGTTCAAAAAATTCTGTTCAGTCTTCTGTGCGGCTCAGTCCAAAGAACATCTGAGCCAAATTTCAGAAGAATTGGACCAATTTTGAAGGAGGAGTAGTGTTTAGACTGAATACTGTACTTTTCAAAATGGCCGCTACTGTAATGGGCGGAGTCTTAATGTAAGGTGTGGAATGGAATCTCCATGAAGAGACAAAATAGTGTACTAAGTTTTATTTTCATAGAATTAGTGGTTCAAGAGTTATTAACGTTTGAATGTTGAATTTTTGAACTGGTGGTGGCGCTGTAGAGTTGGTCCTAGAGACCCCAAAGTTGGTCAGATCACTAATAATGGTCATCTCTACAAGTGTGCCAAATTTCATCATTTTCCCATGTTCCCTTCATAGGGCTGCCATAGACTCCCATTGGACGAGAAAGAAGAAGAAGAAAAGAAGAATAATAATAATAATAAAACATACAGATACAATAGGGGCTACAGCCCTCTGGGCTTGGCCCTAAATATAGCTGCAAGCAGCAATCCCGGGGCCAAGCCCTGAAGGGCTGTAGCCAGAGCAACGAGCGGGACGAAGCAAAACGGCCAAAACGGAACTTCCATCGGATCGACATTACCCACCCCGGATTCGATCCCACGACCTCTGGGTTTGGGACCAGTGCCTTAGCTAAGTGCGCCACATTAGTTGACACACTGTTTCATGGCACAGAAGAGAGGTTAAGGTGTGAGAATTAACTCTCAAAAGCCCGAAGCAGCATTTTAGCCAGATTAGCATGCTACGCTAAAAAATGCTAACGTTGCTCAAAGTTAACCAGATAGCTCAGGAGACCCATTAGAGTCAATAGAAAACGTGTTAGCATTTTAGCTAATTAGCATGCTAAGCTAATTAGCATAAATCAACAAGCACAGGCACGGTCAACTTCAGAGCTGTACACGTCGGGAACGGGAGTGAATATCAAAATCTGTTCAGTCATTTCTGTCAGGCCCGGTCTGAAGTTCATCTGATAAAATTTTGGACAAAATTGAACAAGATTTCAGGAGAAGTAGCGAAAAAAACTGTATTTCAATTCCATTCAATATGGCGGACAGACGCCATATTGGAAAATGAAAATTTGAGACGATCATCAGATTCGGCATAACCAAAGGAAAAAAATGACATAAAAATAACAAAATCTGATCAAACATTTACAGTAGTCTATAAGGTTTTGCAAGATCGTTTATAGGCTCGTGAACACTAGGTGGCGCTGTCTGGCTAGACTTCCGGGGTACCTCCCGCGCACATGTTGTTGACTTGATGCCTATCGATTTTTGTGAAGATATGTAGCAGGCTAGATCCAAAAAGATATATCCAATTTATGACCAAAAATTCAAAATGCGGACGGGTGGTCCTGGTGGTCTTGACAAAATGACATCCACAGATCCGGCATGATCTAAAAGAATCCATAGACATCAAGATACGATAATTTTCTGGCTGAACTGTTCAGAATTATAAGCAAAAAAGTGCATTTTTGGTATCTCGACACCCATAGGTGGCGCTGTTCCCAAATTTGGCATGGACCCCCAGATCGTGGTGTAGATGAAGTGTTTCCAAGTTTGGTATCGATTGATCAAAGTTTGGCCGAGATACAGCATGTCAACCAATTTTAGGTCAGTCTCAGTAAGCTCACAGCATCATAACTTTTTTTTTAACTAGCGTTCAAAAATTCTGTTCAGTCATTTCTGTGCGGCTCAGTCCAAAGAACATCTGAGCCAAATTTCAGAAGAATTGGACCAATTTTGAAGGAGGAGTAGTGTTTAGACTGAATACTGTACTTTTCAAAATGGCCGCTACTGTAATGGGCGGAGTCTTAATGTAAGGTGTGGAAAGGAATCTCCATGAAGAGGCAAAATAGATGTACTAAGTTTGATTTTCATAGAATTAGTGGTTCAAGAGTTATTAATGTTTGAATGTTGAATTTTTGAACTGGTGGTGGCGCTGTAGAGTTGGTCCTAGAGACCCCAAAGTTGGTCAGATCACTAATAATGGTCATCTCTACAAGTGTGCCAAATTTTATCATTTTCCCATGTTCCCTTCATAGGGCTGCCATAGACCCCCATTGGCCAAGAAGAAGAAGAAGAAGAATAATAATAATAATTAAAGCTGCAAGCAGCCTTTCTGGGGCCAAGCCCTTATTGCTCTTTGGCTTTTAAGGTTTTTTCAAGCAACTTTTTCAGCACTTTTTACAGAACAGATAGATTCAGAATTACAGATAAGGTGAAATCAGAAGGTCTGATGAGAACGAACGCAGAATGAAGTTACAAAAACACACTTAATTTTTGATCCCATTTTAAGAAACTTAGTACAGCTCTTAACCATGTAATAAAGGAATTGAAATGACAACTTTATACCCAATTTTAAATTTTTCCCATACAGGTTTCGAACCCACAACCTCACAGGTTCAGAACCAACGCCTTAGCTAAGTGCGCCACATTAGTTGACACACAATTTACATGGCACAGAAGAGAGGTCAAGGTGTGAGAATGATCTCTCACAAGCCCGAAATAGCATTTTAGCCAGATTAGCATGCTACGCTAAAAAATGCTAACATTGTCAAAGTTAACCAGATTGCTCAAGAGACCCATTAGAGTGAATAGAAAAGTGTTAGCATTTTAGTTAATTAGCATGCTAAGCTAATTAGCATAAATCAACAAACACAGGCACGGTCAACTTCGGAGCTGTACATCTCTGGAACGGGAACGAATATCAAAAATCCGTTCTGTCATTTCTGTCAGGCCCATTCTGAAGTTCATCTGATAAAACTTTTAACAAAATTGAACAAGATTTCAGGGAGGAGTAGTGAAAAAACTGTATTTCATTCCATTCAATATGGCGGACAGACGCCATGTTGGAAAATGACAATTGAGACATCCTCAGAATCGGCATAACCAAAGGAATAAAATGACATAAAAATAACAAAAATCGATCAACATTTACAGTAGTTATAAGGGGTTTTGCAAGAATCGTTATATCTCTTGAACACTAGGTGGCGCTGTCTTCCAACTTCCGGGGTACTTCCGGCACATGGTGTTGATGATGCCTATCGATTTTTGTGAAGATTTGTACAGTAGTTCAAAAGTTAGAGCAATTTTTGACAAATTTCAAAATGGCGGACGGGTGGTCCAGGTGGTCTTGACAAAATTGAAATCCACAGATTCGAAATGATCTACAGAAACCATAGACATCAAGATCATAATTTTCTGATGAATTGTTCAGAAGTTATAAGCAAAAAAGTGCATTTTTGGTATCTCAACACCCATAGGTGGCGCTGTTCCCAAATTTGGCGTGGACCCCCAGATCATGGTGTAGATGAAGTGAACCAAGTTTGGTATCGATTGATCAATGTTTGGCCGAGATACAGCATCTCAACCCATTTGAGGTCAACCTCAGTAAGTTCACAGCATCATAACTTTTTTTTTCACTAGTGTTCAAAAAATTCTGTTCAGTCATTTCTGTGCGGCTCAGTCCAAAGAAACTCTGAGCCAAATTTCAGAAGAATTGGACCAATTTTGAAGGAGGAGTAGTGTTTAGACTGAATACTGTACTTTTCAAAATGGCCGCTACTGTAATGGGAGGAGTCTTAATGTAAGATATGGAATGGAATCTCCATGAAGAGACAAAACAGATGTACTAAGTTTTATTTTCATAGAATTAGTGGTTCAAGAGTTATTAACGTTTGAATGTTGAATTTTTGAGCTGGTGGTGGCGCTATAGAGTTTGGCCTAGAGACCCCAAAGTTGGTCAGATCACTTATAATGACCAGTTATACAAGTGTGCCAAATTTCATCATTTTCCCATGTTTCCTTCATAGGGCTGCCATAGACTCCCATTAGACGAGAAGAAGAAGAAGAAGAAGAAGAAGAATAATAATAATAATAATAATAATAAAACATACAGATACAATAGGGGCTACAGCCCTCTGGGCTTGGCCCCTAATAAATATAGCTGCAAGCAGCAATCCCGGGGCCAAGCCCTGAAGGGCTGTAGCCAGAGCAACGAGCGGGACGAAGCAAAACGGCCAAAATGGAACTTCCATCGGATTGACGTTACCCACCCCGGATTCGATCCCACGACCTCTCGGGTTTGGGACCAGTGCCATAGCTAAGTGCGCCACATTAGTTGACACACTGTTTGCATGGCACAGAAGAGAGGTTAAGGTGTGAGAATTAACTCTCAAAAGCCCGAAGCAGCATTTTAGCCAGATTAGCATGCTACGCTAAAAAATGCTAACGTTGCTCAAAGTTAACCAGATAGCTCAGGAGACCCATTAGAGTCAATAGAAACGTGTTAGCATTTTAGCTAATTAGCATGCTAAGCTAATTAGCATAAATCAACAAGCACAGGCACGGTCAACTTCGGAGCTGTACACGTCGGGAACGGGAGTGAATATCAAAAATCTGTTCAGTCATTTCTGTCAGGCCCGGTCTGAAGTTCATCTGATAAAATTTTGGACAAAATTGAACAAGATTTCAGGGAGGAGTAGCGAAAAAACTGTATTTCATTCCATTCGATATGGCGGACAGACGCCATATTGGAAAATGAAAATTGAGACATCATCAGATTCGGCATAACCAAAGGAATAAAATGACATTAAAATAACAAAAATCGATCAACATTTACAGTAGTTATAAGGGGTTTTGCAAGAATCGTTATATCTCTTGAACACTAGGTGGCGCTGTCTTCTAACTTCCGGGGTACCTCCGGCACATGTTGTTGATGATGCCTATCGATTTTTGTGAAGATATGTACAGTAGATCAAAAGATATAGCAATTTATGACAAAATTCAAAATGGCGGACGGGTGGTCCTGGTGGTCTTGACAAAATTGACATCCACAGATCCGGCATGATCTAAAGAATCCATAGACATCAAGATAATAATTTTCTGGTAAACTGTTGAGAAGTTATAAGCAAAAAAGTGCATTTTTGGTATCTCGACACCCATAGGTGGCGCTGTTCCCAAATTTGGCATGGACCCCCAGATCGTGGTGTAGATGAAGTGTTCCAAGTTTGGTATCGATTGATCAAAGTTTGGCCGAGATACAGCATGTCAACCAATTTTAGGTCAGTCTCAGTAAGCTCACAGCATCATAACTTTTTTTTTAACTAGTGTTCAAAAAATTCTGTTCAGTCATTTCTGTGCGGCTCAGTCCAAAGAACATCTGAGCCAAATTTCAGAAGAATTGGACCAATTTTGAAGGAGGAGTAGTGTTTAGACTGAATACTGTACTTTTCAAAATGGCCGCCACTGTAATGGGCGGAGTCTTAATGTAAGGTATGGAATAGAATCTCCATGAAGAGATTGATCATATGTACTAAGTTTTATTTTCATAGAATTAGTGGTTCAAGAGTTATTAACGTGTGAATGTTGAATTTTTGAACTGGTGGTGGCGCTGTAGAGTTGGTCCTAGAGACCCCAAAGTTGGTCAGATCACTAATAATGGTCATCTCTACAAGTGTGCCAAATTTCATCATTTTCCCATGTTCCCTTCATAGGGCTGCCATAGACTCCCATTGGACGAGAAGAAGAAGAAGAAGAAGAAGAATAATAATAATAATAAAACATACAGATACAATAGGGGCTACAGCCCTCTGGGCTTGGCCCCTAAATATAGCTGCAAGCAGCGATACCGGGGCCAAGCCCTGAAGGGCTGTAGCCAGAGCAACGAGCGGGACGAAGCAAAACGGCCAAAACGGAACTTCCATCGGATCGACTTTACCCACCCCGGATTCGATCCCACGACCTCTCGGGTTTGCGACGAGTGCCTTAGCGAAGTGCGCCACATTAGTTGACACACTGTTTGCATGGCACAGAAGAGAGGTTAAGGTGTGAGAATTAACTCTCAAAAGCCCGAAGCAGCATTTTAGCCAGATTAGCATGCTACGCTAAAAAATGCTAACGTTGCTCAAAGTTAACCAGATAGCTCAGGAGACCCATTAGAGTCAATAGAAACGTGTTAGCATTTTAGCTAATTAGCATGCTAAGCTAATTAGCATAAATCAACCAGCACAGGCACGGTCAACTTCAGAGCTGTACACGTCGGGAACGGGAGTGAATATCAAAAATCTGTTCAGTCATTTCTGTCAGGCCCGGTCAGAAGTTCATCTGATAAAATTTTGAACAAAATTGAACAAGATTTCAGGGAGGAGTAGCGAAAAAACTGTATTTAAATACATTCAATATGGCGGACAGACGCCATATTGGAAAATGGCAAAGGAGACATCATCTGATTCGGCATAACCCACGGAATCAAATGACATAAAAATATCAAAAATCGATCAACATTTACAGTAGTTATAAGGGGTTTTGCAAGAATCGTTATATCTCTTGAACACTAGGTGGCGCTGTCTTCTAACTTCCGGGGTACCTCAAGCACATGTTGTTGATGATGCCTATCGATTTTTGTGAAGATATGTACAATAGATCAAAAGATATAGCAATTTATGACAAAATTCAAAATGGCGGACAGGTGGTCCAGGTGGTCTCGACAAAATTGACATCCACAGATCCGGAATGATCTAAAGAATCCATAGACATCAAGAAAATAATTTTCTGATGAATTGTTCAGAAGTTATAAGCAAAAAAGTGCATTTTTGGTATCTCAACACCCATAGGTGGCGCTGTTCCCAAATTTGGCGTGGACCCCCAGATCATGGTGTAGATGAAGTGTACCAAGTTTGGTATCGATTGATCAAAGTTTGGCCGAGATACAGCATCTCAACCGATTTGAGGTCAACCTGAGTAAGTTCACAGCATCATAACTTTTTTTTTCACTAGTGTTCAAAAAATTCTGTTCAGTCATTTCTGTGCGGCTCAGTCCAAAGAACATCTGAGCCAAATTTCAGAAGAATTGGACCAATTTTGAAGGAGGAGTAGTGTTTAGACTGAATACTGTACTTTTCAAAATGGCCGCCACTGTAATGGGCGGAGTCTTAATGTAAGGTATGGAATAGAATCTCCATGAAGAGATTGATCATATGTACTAAGTTTTATTTTCATAGAATTAGTGGTTCAAGAGTTATTAATGTGTGAATGTTGAATTTTTGAACTGGTGGTGGCGCTGTAGAGTTGGTCCTAGAGACCCCAAAGTTGGTCAGATCACTAATAATGGTCATCTCTACAAGTGTGCCAAATTTCATAATTTTCCCATGTTCCCTTCATAGGGCTGCCATAGACTCCCATTGGACGAGAAGAAGAAGAAGAAGAAGAAGAATAATAATAATAATTAAAGCTGCAAGCAGCCTTTCTGGGGCCAAGCCCTTATTGCTCTTTGGCTTTTAAGGGTTTTTCAAGCAACTTTTTCAGCACTTTTTACAGAACAGATAGATTCAGAATTACAGATAAGGTGAAATCAGAAGGTCTGATGAGAACGAACGCAGAATGAAGTTACAAAAACACACTTATTTTTGATCCCATATTAAGAAACTTTAGTACAGCTCTTACCCATGTAATAAAGGAATTGAAATGACAACTTTATACCCAATTTTAAACTTTTCCCATACAGGTTTCGAACCCACAACCTCACAGGTTCAGTACCAACGCCTTAGCTAAGTGTGCCACATTAGTTGACACACAACTTACACGGCACACAAGAGAAGTTAAGGTGTGAGAATGATCTCTCTCACAAGCCCGAAGTAGCATTTTAGCCAGATTAGCATGCTACGCTAAAAAATGCTAACATTGTCAAAGTTAACCAGATTGCTCAAGAGACCCATTAGAGTGAATAGAAAAGTGTTAGCATTTTAGTTCATTAGCATGCTAAGCTAACTAGCATAAATCAACAAGCACAGGCACGGTCAAATTCGGAGCTGTACATCTCTGGAACGGGAGTGAATATCAAAAATCTGTTGAGTCATTTCTGTCAGGCCCGGTCTGAAGTTCATCTGATAAAATTTTTAACAAAATTGAACAAGATTTCAGGGAGGAGTAGTGAAAAAACTGTATTTCATTCCATTCAATATGGCGGACAGACGCCATGTTGGAAAATGACAATTGAGACATCCTCAGAATCGGCATAACCAAAGGAATAAAATGACATAAAAATAACAAAAATCGATCAACATTTACAGTAGTTATAAGGGGTTTTGCAAGAATCGTTATATCTCTTGAACACTAGGTGGCGCTGTCTTCCAACTTCCGGGGTACTTCCGGCACATGGTGTTGATGATGCCTATCGATTTTTGTGAAGATTTGTACAGTAGTTCAAAAGTTAGAGCAATTTTTGACAAATTTCAAAATGGCGGACGGGTGGTCCAGGTGGTCTTGACAAAATTGACATCCACAGATTCGAAATGATCTACAGAAACCATAGACATCAAGATCATAATTTTCTGATGAATTGTTCAGAAGTTATAAGCTAAAAAGTGCATTTTTGGTATCTCAACACCCATAGGTGGCGCTGTTCCCAAATTTAGCATGGACCCCCAGATCATGGTGTAGATGAAGTGTACCAAGATTGGTATCGATTGATCAAAGTTTGGCCGAGATACAGCATCTCTACCGATTTGAGGTCAACCTCTGTAAGTTCACAGCATCATAACTTTTTTTTTCACTAGTGTTCAAAAAATTCTGTTCAGTCTATTCTGTGCGGCTCAGTCCAAAGATTATCTGTGCCAAATTTCAGAAGAATTGGACCAATTTTGAAGGAGGAGTAGTGTTTAGACTGATTACTGTACTTTTCAAAATGGCTGCTACTGTAATGGGCGGTGTCTTAATGTAAGATATGGAATGGAATCTACATGAAGAGTCAAAACAGATGTACTAAGTTTTATTTTCATAGAATTAGTGGTTCAAGAGTTATTAACGTTTGAATGTTGAAATTTTGAGCTGGTGGTGGCGCTATAGAGTTTGGCCTAGAGACCCCAAAGTTGGTCAGATCACTAATAATGGTCATCTCTACAAGTGTGCCAAATTTCATCATTTTCCCATGTTCCCTTCATAGGGCTACCATAGACTCCCATTGGACGAGAAGAAGAAGAAGAAGAAGAAGAAGAATAATAATAATAATAATAATAATAAAACATACAGATACAATAGGGGCTACAGCCCTCTGGGCTTGGCCCCTAATAAAACATACAGATACAATAGGGGCTACAGCCCTTTGGGCTTGGCCCCTAATAAAACGTACAGATACAATAGGGGCTACAGCCCTCTGGGCTTGGCCCCTAAATATAGCTGCAAGCAGCGATACCGGGGCCAAGCCCTGAAGGGCTGTAGCCAGAGCAACGAGCGGGACGAAGCAAAACGGCCAAAACGGAACTCACATCGGATCGACGTGACCCACCCCGGATTCGATCCCACGACCTCTCGGGTTTGGGACGAGTGCCTTAGCTAAGTGCGCCACATTAGTTGACACACTGTTTGCATGGCACAGAAGAGAGGTTAAGGTGTGAGAATTAACTCTCAAAAGCCCGAAGCAGCATTTTAGCCAGATTAGCATGCTACGCTAAAAAATGCTAACGTTGCTCAAAGTTAACCAGATAGCTCAGGAGACCCATTAGAGTCAATAGAAACGTGTTAGCATTTTAGCTAATTAGCATGCTAAGCTAATTAGCATAAATCAACCAGCACAGGCACGGTCAACTTCAGAGCTGTACACGTCGGGAACGGGAGTGAATATCAAAAATCTGTTCAGTCATTTCTGTCAGGCCCGGTCTGAAGTTCATCTGATAAAATTTTGAACAAAATTGAACAAGATTTCAGGGAGGAGTAGCGAAAAAACTGTATTTAAATCCATTCAATATGGCGGACAGACGCCATATTGGAAAATGGCAAATGAGACATCATCTGATTTGGCATAACCCACGGAATCAAATTACATAAAATTATCAAAAATCGATCAAAATTTACAGTAGTTATAAGGGGTTTTGCAAGAATCGTTATATCTCTTGAACACTAGGTGGCGCTGTCTTCTAACTTCCGGGGTACCTCCGGCACATGTTGTTGATGATGCCTATCGATTTTTGTGAAGATATGTACAGTAGATCAAAAGATATAGCAATTTTTGACAAATTTCAAAATGGCGGACGGGTGGTCCAGGTGGTCTTGACAAAATGGACATCCACAGATTCGGAATGATCTAAATAATCCATAGACATCAAGATCATAATTTTCCGATGAATTGTTCAGAAGTTATAAGCAAAAAAGTGCATTTTTGGTATCTCAACACCCATAGGTGGCGCTGTTCCCAAATTTGGCGTGGACCCCCAGATCATGGTGTAGATGAAGTGTACCAAGTTTGGTATCGATTGATCAAAGTTTGGCCGAGATACAGCATCTCAACCGATTTTAGGTCAGCCTCATTAAGTTCACAGCATCATAACTTTTTTTTTCACTAGTGTTCAAAAAATTCTGTTCAGTCATTTCTGTGCGGCTCAGTCCAAAGAACATCTGAGCCAAATTTCAGAAGAATTGGACCAATTTTGAAGGAGGAGTAGTGTTTAGACTGATTACTGTACTTTTCAAAATGGCCGCTACTGTAATGGGCGGAGTCTTAATGTAAGATATGGAATGGAATCTCCATGAAGAGACAAAATAGATGTACTAAGTTTTACTTTCATAGAATAAGTGGTTCAAGAGTTATTAACGTTTGAATGTTGAATTTTTGAACTGGTGGTGGCGCTGTAGAGTTGGTCCTAGAGACCCCAAAGTTGGTCAGATCACTAATAATGGTCATCTCTACAAGTGTGCCAAATTTCATCATTTTCCCATGTTCCCTTCATAGGGCTGCCATAGACCCCCATTGGCCAAGAAGAAGAAGAAGAAGAAGAATAATAATAATAAATATAGCTGCAAGCAGCGATACCGGGGCCAAGCCCTGAAGGGCTGTAGCCAGAGCAACGAGCGGGACGAAGCAAAACGGCCAAAACGGAACTTACATCGGATCGACGTTACCCACCCCAGATTCGACCCCACGACCTGTCGGGTTTGGGACCGGTGCCTTAGCGAAGTGCGCCACATTAGTTGACACACAGTTTGCATGGCACAGAAGAGAGGTTAAGGTGTGAGAATGAGGTCACTAAAGAAAGTTGCCTAGCATTTTAAGGTAGTTTAGTCAATCCTGGCAAAATTTACATCCCTAGATTCGGCATGACCCGAGGAATAGAAAGACACCAAGATCATGATTTTCCAACTAATTGTTCAAAAGCTATAAGCAGAAACGTGAATTTTTGGTATCTCATGACCCATAGGTGGCGCTGTTTCCAACTTTGGGATATATTCTCAGTTCATAGTGTTGATGAAGTGTAGCGAGTTTTGTGGCGATTGATCAAAGTACGGTCGAGATATAGCCTTTCAAAAATTTCAGTTTAACACTGTTAACTTCAGAGAATCATAACTCTTTTTTTGACCAGTAGGTCGAAAAATTCTGTTCAGTCATTTCCGTGCGGCTCGGTCCAAAGATCGTCTGAGGAAATTTTGAGAAGAATTGGGCCACATTTGAAGGAGGAGTAGCGAAAAAACGGAATACTGTACTTTTCTTAATGGCCTTCACTGTAATGGCAGGATTTTTAAAGTAAACTATTCAATGTGATCAGCGTGAAGAGAGGAATCAGGTGTACTAAGTTTTATCTTGATAGAAGAAGGTGTTCAAAAGTTATAAGGAAAAATGTGCATTTATGCTATCTCATGACCCATAGGTGGCGCTGTACCCAAATTCAGCATGAACCCTCAGATCATGGTGTTGATGAAGTGTATCAAGTTTAGTTTCGATTGATCAATGTTTGGCCGAGATACAGCCTCTTAACCGATTTTGGGTCGACCTCGTTATGTTCACAATCGAATAACTTTTGAACAAAGACGAATATCAAAAATCTGTTCAGTCATTTCTGTGCGGCTCGGTCCGAAGATCGTCTGTGGCAAATTTCAGAAAAATCAAACCACTTTTGAAGGAGGAGTAGCGTTTAAACGGAAACACTTAATTAGCTTAATAGCAATTACTGTAATGGGTGGAGACTTAATGTAAGGTATAGAGTGTAATCTCCAAGAAGAGAGTAATCATGTGTACTAAGTCGTATCTGGATAGACCAAAGGGTTCAGGAGTTATTAAAGTTTAAAAACTGAATTTTTGAACTGGTGGTGGCGCTGTAGAGTTGGTCTTAGAGACCCCAAAGTTGGTCAGATCACTATTGGTGACCATCTCTAGAAGTGTGCCAAATTTCATCATTTTCCCATGTTCCCTTCATAGGGCTGGCATAGTGATCGATTGTTTTTGCTCGAAAATTCTACCAAAAACAATCGCTAATATAGCTGCAAGCAGCGATACCGGGGCCAAGCCCTGAAGGGCTGTAGCCAGAGCAACGAGCGGGACGAAGCAAAACGGCCAAAACGGAACTTCCATCGGATCGACATTTCCCACCCCGGATTCGATCCCACGACCTCTTGGGTTTGGGACGAGTGCTTTAGCTAAGTGCGCCACATTAGTTGACACACTGTTTGCATGGCACAGAAGAGAGGTTAAGGTGTGAGAATTAACTCTCAAAAGCCCGAAGCAGCATTTTAGCCAGATTAGCATGCTACGCTAAAAAATGCTAACGTTGCTCAAAGTTAACCAGATAGCTCAGGAGACCCATTAGAGTCAATAGAAACGTGTTAGCATTTTAGCTAATTAGCATGCTAAGCTAATTAGCATAAATCAACCAGCACAGGCACGGTCAACTTCAGAGCTGTACACGTCGGGAACGGGAGTGAATATCAAAAATCTGTTCAGTCATTTCTGTCAGGCCCGGTCTGAACTTCATCTGATAACATTTTGGACAAAATTGAACAAGATTTCAGGGAGGAGTAGCGAAAAAACTGTATTTCATTCCATTCAATATGGCGGACAGACGCCATGTTGGAAAATGACAAATGAGACATCATCAGATTCGGCATAACCCACGGAATAAAATGACATAAAAATATCAAAAATCGATCAAAATTTACAGTAGTTATAAGGGGTTTTGCAAGAATCGTTATATCTCTTGAACACTAGGTGGCGCTGTCTTCTAACTTCCGGGGTACCTCAGGCACATGTTGTTGATGATGCCTATCGATTTTTGTGAAGATATGTACAATAGATCAAAAGATATAGCAATTTATGACAAAATTCAAAATGGCGGACGGGTGGTCCTGGTGGTCTCGACAAAATTGACATCCACAGATCCGGAATGATCGAAAGAATCCATAGACATCAAGAAAATAATTTTCTGATGAATTGTTCAGAAGTTATAAGCAAAAAGTGCATTTTTGGTATCTCAACACCCATAGGTGGCGCTATTCCCAAATTTGGCATGGACCCCAGATCATAGGGTAGATGAAGTGTACCAAGTTTGGTATTGATTGATCAAAGCTTGGCCGAGATACAGCATCTCAACCGATTTTAGGTCAGTCTCAGTAAGTTCACAGCATCATAACTTTTTTTTTCACTAGTGTTCAAAAAATTCTGTTCAGTCATTTCTGTGCGGCTCACTCCAAAGAACATCTGAGCCAAATTTCAGAAGAATTGGACCAATTTTGAAGGAGGAGTAGTGTTTAGACTGAATACTGTACTTTTCAAAATGGCCGCCACTGTAATGGGCGGAGTCTTAATGTAAGGTGTGGAATGGAATCTACATGAAGAGACAAAATAGATGTACTAAGTTTTATTTTCATAGAATTAGTGGTTCAAGAGTTATTAACGTTTGAATGTTGAATTTTTGAACTGGTGGTGGCGCTGTAGAGTTGGTCATAGAGACCCCAAAGTTGGTCAGATCACTAATAATGGTCATCTCTACAAGTGTGCCAAATTTCATCATTTTCCCATGTTCCCTTCATAGGGCTGCCATAGACTCCCATTGGACGAGAAGAAGAAGAAGAAGAAGAAGAATAATAATAATAATAAAAACATACAGATACAATAGGGGCTACAGCCCTCTGGGCTTGGCCCCTAAATATAGCTGCAAGCAGCGATACCGGGGCCAAGCCCTGAAGGGCTGTAGCCAGAGCAACGAGCGGGACGAAGCAAAACGGCCAAAACGGAACTTCCATCGGATCTACGTGACCCACCCCGGATTCGATCCCACGACCTCTCGGGTTTGGGACGAGTGCCTTAGCTAAGTGCGCCACATTAGTTGACACACAGTTTGCATGGCACAGAAGAGAGGTTAAGGTGTGAGAATGAACTCTCAAAAGCCCGAAGCAGCATTTTAGCCAGATTAGCATGCTACGCTAAAAAATGCTAACGTTGCTCAAAGTTAACCAGATAGCTCAGGAGACCCATTAGAGTCAATAGAAACGTGTTAGCATTTTAGCTAATTAGCATGCTAAGCTAACTAGCATAAATCAACAAGCACAGGCACGGTCAAGTTCAGAGCTGTACACGTCGGGAACGGGAGTGAATATCAAAAATCTGTTCAGTCATTTCTGTCAGGCCCGGTCTGAAGTTCATCTGATAAAATTTTGAACAAAATTGAACAAGATTTCAGGGAGGAGTAGCGAAAAAACTGTATTTCAATTCCATTCAATATGGCGGACAGACGCCATATTGGAAAATGAAAATTGAGACATCATCAGATTCGGCATAACCAAAGGAATCAAATGACATAAAAATAACAAAAATCGATCAACATTTACAGTAGTTATAAGGGGTTTTGCAAGAATCGTTATATCTCTTGAACACTAGGTGGCGCTGTCTTCTAACTTCCGGGGTACCTCCGGCACATGTTGTTGATGATGCCTATCGATTTTTGTGAAGATATGTACAGTAGATCAAAAGATATAGCAATTTTTGACAAAATTCAAAATGGCGGACGGGTGGTCCAGGTGGTCTTGACAAAATTGACATCCACAGATTCGGAATGATCTAAAGAATCCATAGACATCAAGAAAATAATTTTCTGATGAATTGTTCAGAAGTTATAAGCAAAAAAGTGAATTTTTGGTATCTCAACACCCATAGGTGGCGCTGTTCCCAAATTTGGCGTGGACCCCCAGATCATGGTGTAGATGAAGTGTACCAAGTTTGGTATCGATTGATCAAAGTTTGGCCGAGATACAGCATCTCAACCGATTTTAGGTCAGCCTCATTAAGTTCACAATTGAATAACTTTTGAACAAAGACGAAAATCAAAAATCTGTTCAGTCATTTCTGTGCGGCTCAGTCCAAAGAACATCTGAGACAAATTTCAGAAGAATTGGACCCAATTTTGAAGGAGGAGTAGTGTTTAGACTGAATACTGTACTTTTCAAAATGGCCGCTACTGTAATGGGTGGAGTCTTAATGTAAGGTATGGAATGGAATGTCCATGAAGAGACAAAATAGATGTACTAAGTTTTGATTTTCATAGAATAAGTGGTTCAAGAGTTATTAACGTTTGAATGTTGAATTTTTGAAACTGGTGGTGGCGCTGTTAGAGTGGTCTAGAGACCCCAAAGTTGGTCAGATCACTAATAATGACCATCACTACAAGTGTGCCAAATTTCATCATTTTCCCATGTTCCCTTCATAGGGCTGCCATAGACCCCCATTGGCCAAGAAGGAAGAAGAAGAAGAATAATAATAATAATTAATAAAACGTACAGATACAATAGGGGCTACAGCCCTCTGGGCTTGCCCCCTAAATATAGCTGCAAGCAGCCGATACCGGGGCCAAGCCCTGAAGGGCTGTAGCCAGAAAGCAACGAGCGGGACGAAGCAAAACGGCCAAAACGGAACTTCCATCGGATCGACAGTTACCCACCCCGGATTCGATCCCACGACCTCTCGGGTTTGGGACGAGTGCCTTAGCTAAGTGCGCCACAATTAGTTGACACACAGTTTGCATGGCACAGAAGAGAGTTAAGGTGTGAGAATTAACTCTCAAAAGCCCGAAGCAGCATTTTAGCCAGATTAGCATGCTACGCTAAAAAATGCTAACGTTGCTCAAAGTTAACCAGATAGCTCAGGAGACCCATTAGAGTCAATAGAAACGTGTTAGCATTTTAGCTAATTAGCATGCTAAGCTAACTAGCAAAATCAACAAGCACAGCACGGTCAACTTCAGAGCTGTAACCTGTCGGGAACGAGTGAATATCAAAATCTGTTCAGTCATTTCTGTCAGGCCCGGTCTGAAGTTCATCTGATAAAATTTTGGACAAAATTGAACAAGATTTCAGGGAGGAGTAGCGAAAAAACTGTATTTCATTCCATTCAATATGGCGGACAGACGCCATGTGGAAAATGACAATTGAGACATCATCAGATCGGCATAACCAAAGGAATCAAATGACATAAAAATAACAAAAATCGATCAACATTTACAGTAGTTATAAGGGGTTTGCAAGAATCGTATATCTCTTGAACACTAGGTGGCGCTGTCTTCCAACTTCCGGGTACCTCCGGGATATGGTGTTGATGATGCCTATCGATTTTTGTGAAGATATGTACAGTAGATCAAAAGATATAGCAATTTATGACAAATTTCAAAATGGCGGACGGTGGTCCTGGTGTCTTGACAAAATTGACATTCCACAGATTCGGAATGATCTAAAGAATCCATAGACATCAATAAATAATTTTCCTGATGAACTGTTCAGAAGTTATAGGCCAAAAAGTGCATTTTGGTATCTCATCACCCATAGGGCGGCGCTGCTCCCAAATTTGGCATGGACCCCCAGATCATGTGTAGAGAAGTGTACCAAGTTTGTTTCGATTGATCAAAGTTTGCCGAGATACAGCATCTCAACCGATTTAGGTCAGCCTCATTAAGTTCACAATTGAATAAC
>NW_020527338.1:0-23068 GCF_003368295.1 Carassius auratus | reverse complement strand
TTTTCTGCTGTAATTGCTCTGATGCTGTACAGACATCACACTGTTCCTGTGTGTGAGAACATTTTACACACACACACTTCATTTCTGACTCACAAAAGCTAAAAATAATATCTAGGTTACGATAGCCACACAACAACACACACACACACACACACACACTTCCCCAAACAATACTCAAGGAAACATCCTTTTTCTAAAAATCACTATGAGAACCACCCAAGCAGTTTCAACATGCAAAAGTGACACATCATGATACTACATGAAACATGCGATTGCTCCAAACTTACTTTTTGCAAAAAAGAGTTCAAAAAGTGAAAGAGTGCATGCATGGAAAGTATGCATGTGGAGCTACAAATAATGCCGTGTCTGTCTGTCTTTTAGTCGTGTGGGCATTTAAAAAAAGCACTTGTCTGAGTCTCTTCAGGTTTAACCCAGTTAAAGAAGTGTCTTGTTAACACATCTGACCACAGAGATGGAAAATGGTGTCAGTTGTGCTTTAAAAAACCTCTACAAAAAAGTGAGATGAAACTAAGGAAGCCCAAACTCTGTGCGAGCAGAGCGCTGCACTCATCTGGCTCACTTCTGAGTTCAGGAATCATCCAGCAACACACACTAGCTATAACAAGTGTTAGTCATTAAAGGATATAAAGAAGAAGAAAAAACTGGAGCTGAAACTATAAATGTGCACTTAAACATGATTTCAAAAAGACAAAAATATTTCATATTAATAATATTTTCAGTTAAAATTGGATGGTCAAAGAAAAAAAATTAAATTAAAAGTTACACTCAATTAAAAAAAAAACTGGAGCTTGCAATAGAATGAAACAATAGTGCAAAAGTATTATTTAAAACTATTTTTTTTTATGTTGATAATTCTAAAATATTAATATTTTCAATTGATACTGGACAGTCCAAGACAAAATCTAGAAATCAAAAAATATCATCATTAATTAAAATAAAGCTAGAAACTGGAGCTTGCAAAAAATATATAATTAAGTCTGCAATAGAAAAAAAAAAAAAAAAAAATATATATATATATATATATATATAATATATATATATATATATATATATATATATATATCTCCAATATACAGTATATATAAAATAAATTAAATGACAAAAATATGAATAATAATGTTTAACATTATTAAAATCAAACTGAAATTTTCAAAAAAAAAAATTACAAACATGCACTAAAATATAACTTAAACTAAATATGATGACAAGAAATGTCATATTTAATATAATAATAGTAAATATTTTTTTAATCAATGTTTATGGTCTTAGTTTTATGAATAAATATCAATGATAGATGAATTTTTTTGTGTGTGTGTTTTTTTTTTACTATAACAACAACAACAACCCGGGCTGATGTCAGAATGACTGGTTGATTTAGTCTCAAACACTGGAACAGCACTGGGAATCACTGGAAATCACTGGGAATCACTGGGAATCAGCGAGAGCGTGTTATTGGTAGAAGTGAAACAGGAGGAAACAGAGCTGGACTGAGGAAAGACGTATGGATGCTCTCCAACGTCAAAGTTAATTTGACTGAGCACATGACATCAACACCATGCTTGTGTGAACCACCAGCCGGACTGTTACACTGCTGGTACCGTAGTATGACTGCGGCCGCACGCTATATGATGACACACGACGGCCGGATCAGGTGTTTTCCGTGTCTTATTTTCACAATGCTAATCAAGACAAGTCGCTAAACAGCAACGAGCCAAGACTGTAGTGCTGCGAGGGCTGGAGATACTCAATCGCTTGTTTTTCAGACAAAATTCAGAACAGATTTCAGCATGAGCTGCCACCGTTAACCTTCACAATATTTTAATTTCCTCGTACTAAAAAAAAACTTATGGTATTACCATAATAATCTAATATAAAATAACAGAGTCATAACTAGCATATCAAGTAGAATTTAAAAACATAACATGATATTACCAAGTATTATTAGCTTTTTACTATTAAAAACATTAAAACTATATAAATAAAAGCCTATATTCAAAATATTAATAAAATATTTGTAACTAATATTTATTGAATATTAATAAAAACAATTTAGATGATATAGAGCTGGAGCTGCAAAAGAATTCAATAAAATGGCAAACATGCATTCATATTTGTTATGTTTATTTAATATTATTATATTTTTAGATATTAATACTTTCAATTTTGTTAATCATTACAAGACAAAAACTATTAACGAAAAAAGATATAGTCACTAATGAAAATAAAGATAAAAACTAGAGCTTGCAAAAGAAAAAAAATATGAATGTGCATTAAAATGTTTAAAACAAAATAAAATAACAACTATATTTGTGATTAAAATGTAATGTTTTTTAATAATAATGTTTGTGATATTAATATTGCCAAATGATGTATAGAATCATTTAAATCAATTAATACAATATATTAATTGTATTAATTGATTTAATTATATATTAAATCAAATAATTATATATTAAATAATATTAAAAAATTTATATATATAATATATATATATATATATATATATATATATATATATATACATTATATATATATATATATATATATATATATATATATATATATATATATAATATTTTTAAATATTAAAAAAGCAATAAAAACAGAAAATTATCAAATTAAAAAGAAAATATTAAAATAAAGACTGGTTAAAAATATGAATAAATACAATAAAAAGATTTAAATAATACTAAAGTAACACTATTTAAAAAACAATAATGATAATAATATATGTACAGTAGCACTCTTTTTTTTCTTTCTGTATTTCTGTGAGGGTCATCTGTCTAAGACATCAACCATTTAGGATGCTTCATGATGTGGTAACCTGATTTCTGCCGATTTGCTGACACGTGCCCTGACTGCCAGCGCTTCTCTCCAGGGCAGAACAGCTAAACCTCAGAAGAATGGCGTATGGATTCTGGAGAAATGAGTCACTGCACAGCCCCTCAGTGTCCCAGACGCTAAGTACAGCGGGATCAGGAGTCTCTGTGCTGTTGGGGTGGAGGGCTTGAGAAGCAGCTTTAGGCCAGCGTGGAGCATTAAGCTGCATGCCCAGACAGAATTAGTTCCACGCAGACTAAAGACTGTGAAACCAAACAATTAGGGCCCCCACCATGATAAAATCCGGGTCGCTAAGCAGCCGGGGGACGGAGGTGGGGGTTACTGGTGTAGTTAGTGGTGCTTGTTAAGACATCACTAGTACTAGTACTGCTGCTCAGGGACTGGGATTTAAACAAGTCACTCAAGCACAAAACTCATCCCAGAGTGATTCCTCAAATCATGTGTTTTGCTGAGGAGAGTGTGCTGGTAATTTACTGAGAGATCAGACGAACTATTTTATCCTGGTGGACCATAAAACAGGTGAAACAATCCCACAGACAGACACTGAAGAACAGACCCGAGCCACATCTACAGTCCAGAAGATCACAGAGACTCTTTTCACAATAGATAGAAAAAAACTTCTGGGTTTTGATCTGGATTTCAGCCTTGGGGTTAAAGTGCAATCAGAAACAACAAGCCAAAAAGACAAGATGGCATGCCCTGGCATTGTTTGTGTTTTTCCAAACAGTGAAAACATTACATAACATAAAATCTAAGTGTGTAAATGTTTGTAAGACTGTCAGAGGTTTTCACAAATTTATAAAAAAAATTTTTTTTAAATCAGAGATCCACTTTTACTGCAAAGTAGGGGTGTGCAGCGAAGCCAGTACTTGTATCTGTATTTGTATCTGTATCAATCACAAAATTATTCGGATATTTATCTATATTCGGATAAAACCGGAAGTAGGCAGTGCTTGAACCAGAACTTCATACAGTATTACATAGCAACCACCTAAAAATGCATTAAAACCACTCAGAGCACCCTAGCAACTACCGAAATGCTTAAAAATCACCAAGCACTCCTTAGTAACCATCAAGCAACATCTACAACCAGAACACCCTAGATAACACCTATCTACACCTACGTTCATCCAAAACACCCTAGATAACACCTATCTACACCTACGTTCATCCAGAACACCCTAGAAACCAATTAGTAACATCTATGTTCATCCAAAACACCCTAAAGACCACGTAGTAACACTTACGTTCATCCAAAACACCTTAAATAACACCAAGCAACACCTACGTTCATATAAAAAAACACCCTAAAAACCACCTAGTTACACCTACGTCCATCCAAAACACCCTAAAAACCACCTAGTTACACCTACGTCCATCCAAAACACCCTAAAAACCACCTAGTAACACTTACATTCATCCAAAACACCCTAGATAACACCAAGCAACACCTATGTTTATCCAAAACACCCTAAAAACCACCTAGTAACACTTACATTCATCCAAAACACCCTAGATAACACCAAGCAACACCTATGTTTATCCAAAACACCCCAAAAACCACCTAGTAACACCTTCGTTCATCCAAAACACCCTAAAAACCACCTAGTAACACATTCGTTCATACAAAACACCCTAAAAACCGCCTAGTAACACCTACGTTCATCCAAAACACCCTAAAAACCACCTAGTAACACCTACGTTCATCCAAAACACCCTAAAAACCACCTAGTAACACTTACATTTATCTAAAACACCCCAAAAACCACCAAGTAACACCTTCGTTCATCCAAAACACCCTAAAAACCACCAAGTAACACCTTCGTTCATCCAAAACACCCTAAAAAAAACCTAGTAACACCTACGTTCATCCAAAACACCCTAAAAACCACCTAGTAACACTTACATTCATCCAAAACACCATAGATAACACCAAGCAACACCTACGTTCATCCAAAACACCCTAAAAACCACCCAGTAACACCTTCGTTCATCCAAAACACCCTAAAAACCACCAAGTAACACCTTCGTTCATCCAAAACACCCTAAAAACCACCTAGTAACACCTTCGTTCATCCAAAACACCCTAAAAACCACCTAGTAACACCTTCGTTCATCCAAAACACCCTAAAAACCACCAAGTAACACCTTCGTTCATCCAAAACACCCTAAAAACCACCAAGTAATACCTACGTTCATCCAAAACACCCTAAAAACCACCAAGTAACACCTACGTTCATCCAAAACACCCTAAAAACCACCAAGTAACACCTACGTTCATCCAAAACACCCTAAAAAACCACCAAGTAATACCTACGTTCATCCAAAACACCCTAGATAACACCTAGTAACACCTACGTTCATCCAAAACACCCTAAAAACCACCTAGTAACACCTATGTTCATCCAAAACACCCTAAAAACCACCTAGTAACACTTACATTCATCCAAAACACCCCAAAAACCACCAAGTAACACCTTCGTTCATCCAAAACACCCTAGATAACACCAAGCAACACCTACGTTCATCCAAAACACCCTAAAAACCACCTAGTAACACCTTCGTTCATCCAAAACACCCTAAAAACCACCAAGTAACACCTTCGTTCATCCAAAACACCCTAAAAACCACCAAGTAACACCTACGTTCATCCAAAACACCCTAAAAACCACCAAGTAACACCTACGTTCATCCAAAACACCCTAAAAACCACCAAGTAACACCTACGTTCATCCAAAACACCCTAAAAACCACCAAGTAACACCTTCGTTCATCCAAAACACCCTAAAAACCACCTAGTAACACCTACGTTCATCCAAAACACCCTAAAAACCACCTAGTAACACTTACATTCATCCAAAACACCCTAGATAACACCAAGCAACACCTTTGTTCATCCAAAACACCCTAAAAACCACCTAGTAACACCTTCGTTCATCCAAAACACCCTAAAAACCACCTAGTAACACCTTCGTTCATCCAAAACACCCTAAAAACCATCAAGTAACACCTTCGTTCATCCAAAACACCCTAAAAACCACCAAGTAACACCTACGTTCATCCAAAACACCCTAAAAACCACCAAATAACACCTACGTTCATCCAAAACACCCTAGAAACCACCTACAACCGCCTAAGAAACAATCTAGCAACATTTACAACTATCCAGAACACATTATAAACAACCTGGTAACACCTACAACCACCCAGAACACCTCAAAAACCATCTAGAAACAACTACACCCACACAGAATGCCATAGAAATCACATAACAACCCCTGCAACCCACAAAATCCTAAAAACCACTTAGTAACAATTACAACCAGCCAGAAAACCAACCATAAAAACAGCCTAACAATGCCTACAACCACCAAAAACACCCTAGAAACCAACTATTAACACCTACGGTCACCCAGAACACCAAAGAACCCAAAAAGTATTTACTATTGTAAATGATTCATAAATAGTTTTTCTCACATACAAAAATGGCATACACATTATTCTATAGTAGTAAAATGTTTTCAGAATAAAGGCCTGAATGAGTGTAGAGTAAGTAACAATTCTTCCCATACAAGTGTGTCTGTGCCTACTTTTCCATTGGAAATCCATATTTGTAGCAAATTTTCTAAACACAAACAGCGCTGTACATTCTGTGAGCAAATCGATTGACCAGCCTAAATGGCCTTTTCAATTAGGATCCAGACGTAAACAAACAGAACAAGTGCCAGACGTCGCAAACGCTCCACCAGCACAAAGAGTCTCACTCAAGCGGCCGCTGGGAGAGGGGGGCGTCCCGCATAAGAGATCTCTTGAACACTTCACTCACCATACACCTGTGTGCAGAAAGAGGCTTTGTCCGCCTCTAATTCGATCTGACGCTCCTCCTCGCACATGTGGAACAGCTCAGCGGCCCTCACAGACTCTGCTGATTAGGAACGTGCCATTCATTCTGTTTGTGGCCAGAAGAGGTTGAGTGGCCTGGTGTGTATCTGACTGTGATACAGGTGTTCGGACGGCTAAATACGGTCGTGTGCACACGAATCATTATTCAATGGAGGTACAACTGCATTCTATTACCAAAATGAATTAATTTTAATTAATTAAATGAGCTACAGATATGGACTACATCTAGTAAGCAGGGTAACTGATGGCCAATATAATGGCAAATAATAATATAATACAATTTAATGTGATGCCAAAATATTTTTCCAAATCAACAAATATATATATATATATATATATATATATATATATATATATATATATATATATACTTCTAAACATTTATTATATATATAAACATTTAAATTAAATTAAATTAAATTAAATTAAATTAAATTAAATTAAATTAAATTAAATTAAATTAAATAGAAATAAAATAAAATTAAATAGAAATAAAATAGAATAAAAAAATAAAAAAACAGAATAAAATAAATAAATGATAAAAATAAATAAAATAACGACTGCAAATATTAGCATATGCTGAAGTTCTTCATAATTTAGAATTGGGAATCAAGAACCAGTCAAAAAGCTAAATAAGTCAAACTGCTGAAAAAATAATTAATAAATACTGTATTCGCAATCTGGGAAATATTACCACATGCGGGATTTCTGAATGTTTTAGGATTGCAAATCAAGAACTAGTTAAAAATGCAAAAAAAAATAATAAGTAAAAATAAAATAAAAATAAAATAAAATAAAATACAGTCCAAAAATGTTAAGAAAATAATAATAATAATAATAATAATAATAAAAAACTTCTAACAACTTACTAACTAACTACACTAAATAAATAAATAAATATTTTTTGTGTAAACTGGAAGCTAACATTTGGCTTGGTTTGTGTTTCACAGAAGGAAGTAAAGTAAGTCGAACAGGTTTGGAATGGCACGAGGGTGAGTAAATGATGGACTATGAACACTTTTTATTCATTAACTGTGGACTGAAGTACTGAATCTACAAGTTAAGAAGAATCAAGAACCAAATCGAAAGCAGAATCGCTCAATTCCTTCTGATTCCCATCCCTACTTGGGATTCTGAGGCGGTCTTCATACGACCTTCATCCAACACACAGTGCCAATTACTCAGGCCAGGCCTTCACAAACTACTCATTTTAATGCCCAAGACATCCATACACACACACACACACACACAGAGAGAGAGAGAGAGACATAAAGAGAGAGCAGCTATGCAAACAGAGCTCAACGCTCTAGGTGAATCTTCTAAATGATCGTTTTGTCTGGTCACGACGGCCGAGATTTCCATCCAACTCTCTGTTTGAGCAAACCTCTGCTAAATGAGTGTTTGTGGGCCAAGGAACAGTCTGAGTTTGGTCACACACCACGTTCACATCTGCGTTTTCACTCCTGTCAGATTTCAGTCCATAAACACTGAGGAATATATGGAGAGAATGACAGATGGGTTTAAAAAGTGACATCTGGAAAAAAAAGAGGGCGAGCAGGAGAAGGAACGGCTAAAGTGGGCTGATAAGATGGTGTTGACAGAGATGCAGGAGGAGCAACTCAACTGTCTAAGCTGTAACTAAATAATAGTGCTGGGATGAATGATTCATTTGAACAAACAGGTTTGTTTGGTTGGTTAAGGTGCTAGTTCAAAACACCGATTTATTAAACAAGTGAGTCTGTTCATATGGTTCATTTAAAGCAACAGTTCAACTCACTGATTCATTTGAGCAAACTGCTTTTTTAAAACAGTTCGGTTGAATCAAACTGTTCGAAATAGTGATCCACTGAAGTAAAGTGATTCTTTTAGTGGTTCTTGTTAGTTCAACTTAGTGATCTGGTTCAAAATATTGATTAGTTGATGCAAACAGAGGTTTTATTTTATATATCAGATTGAAAAACTAATTCAGTTGAGCAAATGTGATCGTTTGTATGGCTAATTTAACTCAAAAGGTTCAAGACACTGTTTCATTGGCAAATTGGATAATTTAATTAAATAAAACTCATTTGAGCAAATTGGTTCATTCAGATGTTGCAAATAATTTAGTTCGGATGAATCAGTTTCATAAATATGTTCAAACTGAACAAATAAGATGGTTCGGATGCTTAATTTAAATCAACCAGTTAAAAACAGTGATTCAATTCAGTTTAAAGAACCAGTTCAGAATGTTGATTCATTTGAGCAAATTGTTCGAGAGTTGGTTCAAAATATTGATTCATATGATCAAATTGCTTTGTATGTACAGTTCAATCAAACAGATCAAAACACTTCTGCACATTTGAGCAAATTACTAAGTTCAGAAATTTTTTATTCATGAAATGGTTCAAAAATGTGATTCATTTGAGCAAAATACTAATACACTATATATAGGTTTGTCTGGACTCTTTAATGAACTGAATCAGTTCAAAATACTAATTCAGTTGAGTGAATAAGACTGTTCATTTAAACGAACCGGCTCAAAACAGTGGTTTATAAGAGTTCAAACCCTGGTTCATGTGAGCAAATTGCAAGGTTCAGATTATTCGTTTAATCAACCAGTTCAACTGAGCAATTAAAAAAATTGCGTATTTGGTTGAATGGCGATTCATTTGATCAAATGATCTGGACAAAATTGAATCAAACCATTCATAATAGTGATTCATTCACGGAAAATGATTCTTTTAGTGAACCGGATCAAAATGTTAATTCACTTGATTTAGTGGCTCATTTGAGCAGTTCAAAATAATGATAATGAATTAAAGTGTTGTTCTGAAATGTGCAGCTTGACAGAAAATGAAAGCACACGAGACAGAGATTGCTTCGATCTGTAACTCTACAGGAAACCAGCATCGTCCAGCGGCTGGAGCGCTCTCCGTCTCTCTTCCAGCCCTGAAGGAGCGAGCGTTTCCTGAAAGTGACAGCCACGCTCCTCTGTGACGCTCCAGTAACAACAAACCCTGATCCAGCGCTACACTGTCACCCCTGCACCTGTGAGCCTGTGGAAATGCTATCAAACGGGAAGAGTTCAACACAGGGCAACAGTCTTTAGCTTGCTTTCTCGAAGACAAAAAAAGTAGGAATTCCAACACATTCCAGCCTTATAGAATTTTCCAGTTTAAAAACAACAGGATTTTATTCCATTATTCCATTCCAGATCATTTAATACAGCAGATTTATGTCACATTATACAATTACATTATTGCACACTGGTGTATTTCACTTATGCATCATAGGCTCTTGTGGATTAATGCTTTTATATGTGCATTGTTTGAAAAAGGCCAACAACACAAAACTGTTTCTGATTACAGTTACAAATAGAGAGAGATAAAGAGAGAGAGAGAGAGAGAGCAATTCCTGACACAACAAAATCCACTCAATAAAACAGAAATAAAAACATGTTTCCAATCCCCGAGTTATTGTGCAATTTCATGCAATTTCTTTGTCCGAGGGGATGGGCTACTACAGCAATTCCCATCCGAGTGGAATAACTTGCAAATAGAGGAGTAATGAATTCCGTGTGCCAGAGACATGGAGCGAGAGGGGGAGGGAGGGACACACACACACACACACACACACACAGAGTTCACTGGCCAAACGCTCACTGTCAGCCCTGGAAAACACAGTGACAGTTACATTTCCACTTTCTGTGAGGTGCTTCCCGTGCAGCAGGGTGGAAAGTTGAAATCTCACTGGCATAAACACAGCTGAAGTAATCCTGTTTGTGTGTGTGTGTGTGTGTGTGTGTGTGTGTGTTTAGCTGTACTATAAGAGCAGATTTTCCCCAGGCATCGCCTGAATCTGACTAAACCTCCCTTAGAGTGCATAGCAATATCCTTAAAATAAAAAATAAATAAAAAAAGTGTGTGTGTGTGTGTGTGTGTGGCAATTCATTAAGATATATATTATTTTACTTTTTATGATATAAATATATTTTTTTACACACGCACGCACACATATTTACATGTATATATATAATTGTATTATCATTTTAATTTAACTTGTATTAAAATCACTTGAACTGAAATTACATTTATAAAATGTATACAGCAATAAAAATATAAAAATTAAAAACACACGCAACAATCTTACTAAAACTTGCAGTAAAATGAAAATGAAAACTGAAAGTATAAGCCAATCCAAAATATGAAAAAAATAATAATAATAATATCTCAAATCATACCAAAATAGTACTGATAGTGCTAAAGTCAATAGAAAAAGACAAACAAAATGTTAAAACATGATCATTTATTTAATCTATAAAATCCAAAAATGATCTGTGGAACTTATTGTTTCCAATAAGTGGAAAAAAATAGAATAGGATATGTTAGAATAAATTAAATGTAATTTATTTCATTTCATTTTACATTTAAAGGACAGTTCCCAAATTGAGTCAAAAAAAAAAATACAACAACTACGACACCATCACTGGAGCTAAGAAGAATGACTTTAAAGCTTTTGACTGAAATTTCATTCATTTCAGTTTTATTCTACAGTAGCTAGCAAAGGAAAATGTGTGTTTATGTGTAGTTTGAAGTCACCAGAAGTTAACAAAATCAGACAAAAGGTAAAACATTAATAAAGTAAAAAAGTGTTGCTTTTTTAATAGTTTTTTTTAAAGCTTTCTTTTAGGTCTAGGGTTGGTCTGAAGCCTTTTCAATTACCTTTATATAAAACTAATACAAGCCTGTGTGTGTGTGTGTGTGTGTGTGTGAATACTAAGGTATAAGCCCTGAGATGCAGTAAAGCCACAGCACAACCTACTGGAAGATGCTGATAATTATGTTAATTGTGTATGTGTGTATTTTGGGGTCTTCACAAGTAAAAAAACCACATAAAATAAATGTTATTAAAAATTAGGCAGCATACTCAATAGGCCTCAAAATCAATGAAAAACTGCATCTAATCGGAATAAGATCCATAAACACAGCAGAGTTAAACGTCATCTGGGTTGGTTTTGTTTTGAGCTAAACAGCCTACGTTCTGCTAAAGTCTGACTAACACAAACACAAACACACCTGACCAGCACCAAACTGCTCTCTGTCCCACCAGAACACAGTCCAGCAGGACACAAGACTACACACGCTGGCCAATCGGGGGTTAAAAAGGTCAACAGGGAACCTCTACACACATGGAACAAGGTTTATGACCCTTGGCTTAAACGCCGAGGTTGGATCACTTAGCTGATTGCAGTTGAAGAGCTGTTATTTTACACCTGCAAGTGGTTGTAACACAGAGAAAACACACGGATCTGCCACAGGACGGCCGCCGGACTCATGTCCCTTCATTTCTCTCAGTCAAGTCATGTATATAATAATCATTCATTTTTTTATTATGAAAACAAATAATTTATTGTATTATAAATTATTTTAAAAAATTAATTAAATAAAATAAAATATTTAATTTGCAGATCACAATAATAGATTGTTATTATTATAATTATTAACCTGATAACCAATTAAATAAAAACTAGAATTAAAAAAATGTCAAAAATATTTTGCCTATACACACACACATATACAAATTGTTATGCTGATATTAGAATTGCCAAAATAAATATTACTATTGTTATTATTATTTTCAGCCAATAAAATTAAAAAATAAAACTTTAAAATATTTTGTCTAAAGGTTCAATAAACTGTTAAACTGTAATATATGTACATAATGTCTAAATATTTTGTTTACACACACACATATTTATACATATTCACACACACACACACACTCAAAGTGTTATACTGATATTAGATGTTGTAAAATATTTATTAGTAGTAGAAGTAGCAGTAGTAGTAATACAAATACTAACCAATTACATTTTTTTTTTTTTACTATTTTATGTTTTGTCTAAAGTTTCAATAGACTGTACCATTAAAAATATATATTTGTATAATGAATATATTCTTTCATATGTCAGTCTTTTTAGGGTTAATATCAAGTTCTGTTCTAGTCGGAGGCCTCACGCTGAACATGCATTAAACAGCACTAGACAGATGTAGAGATGTAAAAACAAACACCCTCCTTCTGATCTGTTGTTTTCCTCCTCAGTCGCCCGATGAACCATGGTGTAACAGGCCAGCTAATAAGATCTATAAGCAGGAAATGATGTCACCACATGACCTCATGAGTGTGTATTTTTAGAGGTTTTCATCTCACGATGACTCAGAGACTCTCTGGGCTGGATTTTCTCGTTCGTTAATGACTTCGCTAAAACATGCTAGACTTGAGTTGTGTGTTTTGAAGTTCACACGGACAAAGAGTCACGCAACCTTGACTTTGGTTTGGAGAAAACATTGATCGTATCGACTGTAAGTCTGTGTTGTTAATTAACAGCTAAATCATATAGTCATTTTCCTACATCTTGCTCCAAAGACAGCATTCCTTAAGGGCCCTATGAAATCAGTTTTATATTTTCCTACTTTATTTTATACCCAAATTATTTTTCTGGATTACTGTATGTTGTTTCAGTTGAAGTTTTTCATTATTAAAATATAATAATAGCAAAATGTAACAGATCATTTTATTTTCTTGCAAACAAAGTGCTGCACGCTAGAGGTTTACTGCTAAGATTAAAACATGGAAGCAAATTGGAGAATTATTTAAAAGAAATAGTTTGTTTAAAAGTTAATTATATATATATATATATATATATATATATATATATATATATATATATATATATATATATATATATATATATATATATTATATTTAATTTTGATTTATTTAAAAAAAAAATTGAGAAGTGCATTCTACTGTACAATAGTAATATTTCTGACACAGTTCCTGCAAAATAAACCAAACTTTTATTCTGGTGGGTTGTTGTGAATATTCACAGACACTAGTCCATATAGCAGTCTGATTAATTATGCAGAGCAACTTTAGATTTATTCATCCAAAATTCTGAATTCCAAAAATCCAAATTGTACTGTAAATTCCATTCTTATGACTGAATTCCATCTATGTTTTTCTGCATTATTAAAATGTTAGGACTCTACATCCCCAGGTCCTGATGAGGGAAAACAAAATGAGTTATTATAAACTCAATTAAAAAGTCCTTATCTGTTGTTATGCGCTGTAAATCAGTGGCTTTATCGTCGGAGCAGATCCCACGATCTTGGCAGGACTTATCTTTGTTTTGTCTTTTCTTACAGGACACTGGCTGTGATAAATGTGTGTGATAACACTGAGCTGAGCTGTATTCCTGTGTGTGTGTGTGTGTGTGTGTGTGTGTGTGTGTGTGTTGTGAACATCAGAGACGCTGCTGCTCTATCAGTTTGTTGTGTCTCATCTCTGTGTGATCAAAGGCACACAGGAAGTGCACTGATGCACTGGTCACTTCCCGAGCATCACATTCAGGGTGTTGATCTACAATCAGAATCTGTTAAGTGGGTATTTACTGCTAAAGGGCCAGACTTTAGGGCCATCTTATAGCTTTGTCCCCTCTACTCACCTATAAATCTAATCTATTTATTATTTTGCATATTATGAACTGGACGAATGTGACGCTGGAGCTCAAGAGATCAGCTTCCTGACACAATTACATTATGCAATCTAAAAAGAAAGAGACAAATCATTAGATGGAACAATATTGTTCACAGAACAATACAACTAATTACATATATATAAATATTATAGTACATATACAATACACATATAAACAAACTATACCTTATATAAAAAATGGCTTGTTCTCTTTATAAATAAATAAAATCTAAAAAGATGTAAATTAGTATTTATATTAAATACATGATTTATGTTTACTAATAAAATAAATAAACAGAATAACTAATAATAACTAATAAAATAAATGAACAAAACTAAATAAACAGACTATTATTTTGATAATAATCAAAATATTTTTTCTTATAATAAGTAAAACTAAATGTTTTAAATAAATACATATGCATATGATAAATAAGTGAGTATTATGTTTATAATAAATAAATAATTATTTTTTAATGAGTAAAATTAATTATAATTATAAATAAACAAACAAAAACAAATTTACTATTAATTTTATTATAATCAAAAGAAAATTTGAATCAATTAAGTCAATATTGCAAAGTCAATGGTCTCTGTTGGTCACAAAGTCCATTATAGCTTGCAATTTGGTTTATAACTGTATATCTGTATTATAGGTATATAATATGATGGTTTATAACTGTATTCTAGGTATATAAAATAATGTTTTATATTATGTTCGAGAGTTCTGAGCAGGTTCCCGAATCATTTGAGTCAGTTCGGGAGTTCGTAGAGGGTTCGCGAATCATTTGAGTCAGTTCGGGAGTTCAAAGCGTGATCGCGAATCATTTGAGTCAGTATGGGGATCGCGAATCATTTGAATCAGTTCGGGAGTTCGGAGTGGGTTCGCGAATCATTTGAATCAGTTCGTGAGTTCGTAGCGGATTCGCGAATCATTTGAATCAATTCGTGAGTTCATAACGGGATCGCGAAAATTTTTAGTCAGTTCGAGAGTTCGGAGCAGGTTAGCGAGTCATTTGAGTCAGTTTGAGAGTTCGGAGCGGGATCGCGAATCATTTGACTCAGTTTGGGGATCGCGAATCATTTGAGTCGGTTTGGGAGTTCAGAGCGGGATCGTGAATCATTTGAGTCAATTCGGGAGTTCAAAGCGGGATCGCGATCATTTGAGTCAGTTTGGGAGTTCGAAGCGGGTTCGCGAATCATTTGAGTCAGTTTGGGAATCGCGAATCATTTGAGTCAGTTTGGGAGTTTGATACGGGATCACGAATCATTTGAGTTAGTTCGAGTGTTCGGAGCGGGTTCGCGAATCATTTGAATCAATTTGGGGATCGCAAATCATTTGAATCAGTTCGGGAGTTCGTAGCGGGTTCGCGAATCATTTGAGTCAGTTTGGGGTTCGCGGATCATAGCTGTATATGGATAGGCAATTTTTAACTAATTTAGTAGCTTCATGGATGCATGTGAATGATTACAAAATTCAAGATATGGGGGTTAGAAAATGTATATATTTATATCATTTTATGTAGTTAATATGATACGAAGAGTGCCATTTCTGTTTTCTCCAAAAATCAGCATGATTAAAATGTGATGTTAAGTTATTACAAACAATAATTTAATTACAAATACAAAATGTTGCAGAATAATGTAATATATGAATGAATAATAGCTTAAAGAACCTTTGTGCCAAAAGGGTTCTTTCTTATCACTGTAAAACACATTTAGCATAAAAGGTTCTTTGGAGTTGAGTAAAGAACACTGGTTCTATATAGAACCCCAATCAACCTTTTTTTCTAACAGTGTAGGTATATGATGGTTTATAACTGTATTCTAGGTTGCCAGTTGGTTTGTCACTGTAAATCAGAAAGGCACAATGATGAGAGCTTCATTAACCCTTGCAGGACAACCTGTAGATCGGGAAAACTCTATGGGAACCGCACCGTTTAGGAGAACTAAGAAAACAAGAGCTGGAAAGAGCAAAGGTGAGAGTGAAACAGCTTGCATTTCTTATTCATAAACGCAGAGATCAAAGCATCTTCGGTAACGTCACATTACAGCACTGAAACACTTCTTTCTCTCCAGAAGACTGCTTTAACTTCCCCACAGCACCTCGGCCTGCGCTCCTGCTCGTATACACCTGGAGCTGAGAAAGGGCCGACTTTCATCACCCAGCCAGACTTATTGGAAGAATTATTAGTGGCACTTAGAGCCGAGACCCCTGGGAAAGGCTTAATGAGGGCTGTATGGCTCTGGTTATGAGCGGCAAACACACTAAAGCAGAATCTGGACCCTCCAGACGCCTGTCTTCCTTCAGTCACAGACAGTTTTAAGACCCCACTGCTAGAGAAAACTCAGAGTAGAAACAGTGTGGGGTATTATAACAAATAACATTCATGATAACTTCATGCAAAAATAACACAACGGTTGATGCCAAAGTAAAAAGTAATTTTCCTGGCTAAAATATGTTTGAAATTATTATTTATATATATATATAAATAACACATTTTTAAATAATAATTATAATGATTATTTTCATAATTTTTTATTAACTATTTCTTGATTTTTGCTGAAAGTAGTAGGTATCAATTTTCCTGGCAAATAGTTATATACAATAGAATATATTTGTAAAAAAAAAAAAAAAAAATTTAAATACATTTAAAATGCAAATCAACAATTATTAAAAAGAATTATGGAAAGTTATCTTTTTAAATGTTTATGTAATATTTATATATTTTAATTGACAATATAACAATATAAATATAAACAATATAATTCAACATTAATTAGCAATGTATCGTTTTAAAGGCCATTTCTGTACATCTTTAAAAACATAAAATAAGACATCAAAAACACTTTTATATTCAATAATCTTGATTTTACCTGAAATGATTATATATAATTCCACGGGCAAATGGATATGAAAAATAGTGAAGTATATATAGTTTTTTAACTTAAAAAAAAAAAAAATTCTAAAATATAGTAGGGATATTTATCAGTTTAAAAATTAATGCAATATTTATATATTATAATGTAAAATACATTTTACAATATAAATTAGCAATATATAATTTTCAGGTAATTTCTGTGTATTTTCAAATAAATAATTAAAATATTAGAACTTATTAGAACACTAGTACTGTAGCATAATACAGAAATAACTGACTTTGACCCATTTTTAGCTTCTGAAAATACTAGCGCTCTAATCATTTTCATGCAGAAAAACACACTTTTAAAAAACAGGATTTTTATTCAGGTGATCCTGGCCTCTCTTAAACACACCAGCCAAAATCCTTGAGTAGATTATTGTTAATCGGATCAACGAGCTCTTTTTCTATCATTTGGTGTTCCTCATTAGGCCTCAGATGTCCTGGACTCCTGAAGAACACAGCACCGACTGCAAACACTTAGTGTAATGAAGCATCAATCCCCTGAACACAACCGTAAACTCTGCTCGGAAACGGCATTACCGCCACATCTGCAAGAAATATGGAAGCTCTGAAGCACAAAAAAACATCTCGCAGGCCCAAAAAGCCACATAAACAAGACGTTAAGCCTCTCAGCGGTGTGTGAGCGGATCTGATGAACCGAGGCCAGCTCCAGCAGATAAGAGCCGTGCTTCAAGCTGGCTGCTTTACTACTGACAGAATGGCATTCTTCCACATGACACACTGGATTTCAGTAGTTTACTGCATGCACAGTAAGAAAATGTTCTGAATAGCTGGTGATTAGACACAGATGCACTTGTACTTACTTCTGCTCTGATTTGGGAAGGGTTTCTGCAGAATGCTTTTTAATATGTTGCTGCACTCATATTTAGTAGCTGAAAGTATCAAACTTACCGAATTATATGTTAACAGCTTTTTTTCCCAGCAGATATTCCTCAGGATGACCAGTTAGATTTGGCAAAAACCGGTGTGGAATCATGTATCCCACAATGCAATGCATTCAACACTTCATTTGCAGTGTTACAAAGAATTATCAACCATGCTTTTTAACATAGTTTACTTAACTCACTTAATCTAAAATAAAATACAATTAAATTAAATTAAATATAAAATAGTTGTATAGATATAGATAGATAAAAAAATATTAATAATGAAAAATAATGATATTTATAAAAATAAACCAGAAATTATAACTATATTGGTGCTTAATAATTTTCTTGGATTTACATTACATCTGTGATTTAATTTCAGATTAGAGTTCATTATTAACTTTAAGACACTATGAGCAGTAAAATATAGAAAAATATCAAACAAAAAATATGTAAACATATCTAACTACTATTGTTGCCAGCATGACATTACTAAGATCAATCGGGAGACTTTTGTTTTGGTAAAAATTTATATAGAAAATAATAATAAAAAAGTTATATATAAATATAAAAAATATAAATAGTAAACAGAAATGTGTATAAGTAGCTAACTACTTTTTATAACATCACTAAGATAAAATGGTGGAAAAACATTATGAAAAAAATTTCTATATATAATAATAAAAATATAATATAATATTAAATATAAATGTAAATATGAAAAGAATTGATGTAAATATTAAACAAATATGGAGAGGGAGAAAAATGGTAAATAAAAATCTAATATTAAATATTAATATTAAAAATAAACAAAGAAGTAGCTAACTACTTTTTACTGCCAAAAACTTTTTAAAAATACATTATTAAGAACTAAAGGGATTAAAAATTGTTACATAAAATAATGTAATTAATAATAATTTAATTCAATTAATAATAATTTAATGCAATTAATAATAATAATGCAAACATAAAATACATAAATTAAAATAATATAATATAATATAATATAATATAATATAATATAATATAATATAATATAATATAATATAATATAATATAATATAATATAATATAATATAATATAATATAAACATGAATATGTAAAGGTAGCTAACCCCTTTCTGCTCCCAAAGTCACTTTTTTCATGATATTACCAAAATCGTAAACAAAAAGAAAAAATATATAAAGATGAATATATATATATATATATATATATATATATATATATATATATATATATATATATATATATATATATATATATATAAATATATACATTTTGTACAGGTAAGAAAAAAACATGAAAAGTAAAAAAAAAAAAGATGCTCGTATATGCTATATAAGTATGAGCACACGTAAGCTCCGCCTCCAGCCCACATTTAAGGATTCCCCGCCCCCTGCCACTGAACACACAAAGACAGGTGTGTCCTGCTCAACAACCAACAGCAGTTCATCAAAGAACGTGAGTCTGTGGTTGAGGAAAGAAAAACAGAAAGCCAGTGTGTGTTTTTGCAAATGTTAGAAGAGCGATAAAGAGTAAGACGGAGACAAACTGAGCGTCTGTGTTTAAATCTCAGCAGACGTCATACATTCATAATCCAATTACATCAACGCTCACGTCCTGCTCCAACACTGACGCTCTCTTTCTCCCGTCTGCACCCAAACTAAACCACATCAGAGAGCACCCGAGCCAGAGCAGACAAACACACGCTCAGGTGTTTTCATTACACACTCAAACAGCAGATATTTGTACAGGTGCACGAGAGAGAGAAAACCTCTGAAGAGACACCAGGACATTCACTTCTGCGGGACGCTGAGAGAGAAACCTGAACTTATTTATTAAAACATTTCTGACCGTCTTACCGTCAGCAGCGAGTCAGCTTTAAAAAACCACACACAAGCCTCTTCATCCCTGTCTAGAGCTAATGTGATTTTATATCAACATTTTTATTATTAAATCTCTCTCTTTCTCTTTGTATATATATATATATATATATATATATATATATATATATATATATATATATATATATATATATATTATTTATTTATTTTTTATTCTATTGTATTTTTTTTCTCTCTCTCTCTTCCTCTCCTTATATATTTCAATTTATTTTTTTTATACATATTCAATATTATAATACATTCTAAATTAAGTTTGTTTTTCCTCTGGAAAATATTTTTACTTGTTTTTAGCACAAACAAATAAAAAATAAAATATCGTTTTTTGCTTAAAAAAATAACAATGAGTTAAAAAAAGACAATTCAACATTCTTATTTTGTGCATTTTTGCTTCTCAGGTGAAGTGAATCTTTGAATCTTTGGTTTGAACTACTTGATTCATACGAACTGATTCATTTTAGGAAAACATGTTTCGTCAGCTTAAACAGAGCAAGGGCTCTTAATTTTTTTTTACATTTTATTAAGCATATTTCTGTATTTATTTCTTATAGAAGAAAATATTTAAAAAGGGCTGTACAGTGCAACATTTAGTGCGAAATTACCTCTGTGGCACACATGCGATACGGTTTTGCATGTTCATAACACAACCACTTAGTGTGAAGAGATGTTGCTGTGCTTTTTGTGTGTGAGAGAATTATTATACTTCATTAGGGATGTGCAATATGACTATTTTCGATGGTGGATGATTAAAATGTCTAAATTGACTTTTGCATCTGATTTTGCATCAAATACGGTCAAAAACACACAAGGTACATTCAAATACAGTTGATTATGTCTAGAGTGAAAGTAACAGAATATAATCAGGAATACAATGTAATCAATACAAGATGATAATGATAAATGATGATAATGATTACTATTATTACCATGAACTGCCCAATATTTGGGCTTTTTTACTATGAATTCACAGCACCAAGCACACTATAGTCAAACCAACCATGTTTACACAGTTTTGTTCACCATTTTAATGTTGTAACCCAGCAGTGGAGAACCGCTGGCCAGGTAAACATAGAGTTAATTTAAGATAACAGTAATTCCAGCTGTTCTCAGTGTTTATACTAATATTAGCATTTATTTATTCATTCCCTCCCATTAACCTACAATTGCCTCCACATTACACCAATTTCACAGTATTGCGTACTAATAAACCCAAGCAAAATAACAATCGCTCATCACAACAAATGTCATACGCGAATAAAAACACTACCGCTGGGCCAGTGCTGCAGAAGCGGGAAATGATTTGACAATATCGAAACCCAGACATTTTAATGTTCACTAATAGGGCTTGATAGGAATGACGGGGGTCAGAGGTCAAGCTCAAACAAAATAAACACGTTCGACGTGACCCTGCTTAAAAACAAAAGATGGACAGCGTGACTCCCTGAAAAGAGCGACGCTGCAAAAACAGCAATTTCCTCTGTTTATTTTTCCTTCCCATCTTTTTTTTTTTTTTTTTTTTGAAAGATTTGCCGTGGCATAGAGGACATTCCTGGAAAAGAAATAAAAAACAGAAAAAATAAATTGGGCAGACTGACTGTCACACACAATCTAACACAGATCAAGTTTTGATACAGTCATAGCTGTATCAAATATACTTATATATTATAATATACTTATTATAATATGCTGTATATATACTTTTAAAGTATATATATATATATATATTATATATATATATATATATATATATATATAAATACTCTATAATGTTAGTAAGTTTTACATTATTATTTAATTAAATAAATAATAATAAAATATTTACATTTTGATGTATTAATTGACAATTTATTTAACATTTATCTATATGTGTTTGTGTGTGTGTGTGTGTGTGTGTGTGTGTGTGTGTGTGTGTGTGTGTCTGTGTATTAAAAATATACATTTAATACAAAACAAGCATGAACAATTATACAATAATATCATATATATAAAGAGATATTTTTAAGAAAATAAAAATAAATATATATTTTTTCTAAAATAAACTTAATGTAAATTAATGCTTTTAAATTTGTGTACATGTAATAAAAATGCATTTCTATTTATTTTAACTTAGTGAAATTTAATTTATATATTTAATTTAGTTTATATACACAGTGTGTGTGTGTGTGTGTGTGGTGTGTGTGTGTGTAGAATTTTAAGTAAATTAAAATATATGTTTTTCTAAAAAAAATTGAATGTAAAATGAATGCTTTTAAATTTGTGTACATGTAATAAAAATCTATGTTTATTTTTATTTATTTTAACTTTATTTTTTAAATGTTAACTTTATTTTTAATTTAATTTATATATTTAATTTAGTTTATATACTTTGTGTGTGTGTGTGTGTGTGTGTGTGTATACCCACGCACACACAATATATATATACAGACATGAATTAATCAAGTTAATTTAATTACTATTAATAATACACAGAATAAGCTCCAAGCTGGACTTTATACTGATAGTCAGACGTCTGGCTACACGAGACTGGAAGCCAAGTGGCCTTGTTACACAAGCAATAAATCTGGAGGAAATCCTGAATGATATTTGACCAGGAGCCGGCGGTGCAAACGGTTTAAGTGCTCAGCTCGTTTCCAAACATTCCTGCCAGAACAGAGCGACAGATCTTCTCACGACTCCACAGCAATTCAATAATGGACACAAGCCTCTACAAATCCTGCGCTTTCATTCCAGCCCTCGTGAAAAGAGCTTCTTTGAGTCTGGCTGATCAAACCGTCTCAGATCTGATGAGGCTGGAGAGAGACATTCACCTGATGAACAAACACACATGCTCCAGCAATGATATCACTGAGGAATTCTGGGATTGTGCAGGACAAACACGGGGGAGGAGGGAGAAAAGAGACAGACGGGCTTGTGTTTGCATGGAAAACAAGCACAGTCTGTTATTTTGTGCTGAGTAATGCAGAAAAATGCATATAAATGACATATATGTGACCTGCTCCACATTACATTTATTCATTTAGCAGATGATTTTCTGCAAGGGGACTTACAAATGATCCATCATTTTGACTCACT
>NW_020527337.1:0-27554 GCF_003368295.1 Carassius auratus | reverse complement strand
TTCCTCTTTTTGAAACACTATGATATGGTCACCCTAAACTATACAGAACTATAGTTACAATGTTATTCACAAAGCTCAAAATCTGTCCATTTTTTTCCCTAAACCACCCCCCTCGCCCCCCCATGTGTTGTCTATTATAGACACAGAGAGTTTTTCGAAGGAAGTCTGATGACTCTGGGAGTGGAATTGGAAGCAACACAATCTGTAAGTCATTTAATCAAACAATTAAATAAAACACTTTTCTTCCACACCACATCAGACTGAGAGTTCCTCACGCCTGCTTTTATATTAGTTTCAGTTTAGTTTTTATCTTGGTGTATCATTTAAATAGACTTATTCAATTATTATTATTATTATTATTATTATTATTATTATTATTATTATTATTAGAGATTGTAGGCTATTCCTTTTTCAGGAAATAAAAGTGATAGGTGTATAGTAAAATACATATTAAAAAATAAACCATGCAGGACTGGATTACAGGTGATACTGTTGTAAATAATGTTCAGCTTCTTCAGATCGTTTTGCTTCATAATAACTTTTTTGCTTTTTTTTTGCCTTTCAGAGTGACTGTAGATGCTGATTTGCATTTTATGAATTGCCAAGAAAATTCTTTACTATTCTACTGAAGAATAAAGTAATTTTCATCGTTTACGTCCTGAGGGTGAGTACATTAACAGTAAATTTTCCTTTTAGGGCGATCTATCGATTTCCTGTTAAAACGATGAGGAATAAACACTTAAAATATCTTCCTTTATGTTCCACAGATGAAAGAAAGTTCTGTAGGTTTGTAATTGTTATTTTTAGATGAAGGATCTCTTAAATTGTTGCTCAAAGATTCAAAGGTTTTGGTTCAGTCTGGTTTTTCAGCATCATCTGCGCTGACCAGTGCTTCCTTCTGTCTGTAGCGATGGCTCGTGTTTTCATAAATCACGTCTTCTGATGCCGGTGAGGACGTGTCTGTGATCTTTGCTGTCATGTCTGGTTTTTTGGGCTCTGTCTCAGATGTTGAGGTGTTGTTCTCTGTGTCTGTGTCTCCTGCAGGACAGTGTCGGACCGCAGCGTATTCACTGGTCAGCGAGGACAGGCCCATGATCTCTCCTGACGGCGGGTCAGCGTTTGTGAAGTAAATGGAGGAATAATGAAGAGATTCAGGTGCACTCGGTGCGGTGGATGACAGCATGCCTTTATTGGTGTAAACAGACTCACTGTCATTATCCAGAGAAACGGCCTGATGGAGAAGAAACAGCAAAATGAGTGAAGATCTGCTGAATGACTGACTGTAATGTCTCTGAGAATGAATAACTCACTGTTTGAGTCAGAATGAGTCCAGATGTGTCTTGTCTGGTTTCTGAAGGTTTTTCTTTCCTTCTTCTGAAAAACATGTTTTCATATTATCAAAAAAAGTATGCTTCTAATATAATCTCAGTAAGTATTACAAATCCTCATCAGTCTCATCGGAACAATTAATGTTAGAGGATTATTATAGTTAACTTAAACTACAACCAAAACCATTTCTAAAGTCCAAAGTCTGTATTTGATTTCAGCAAGTTTCTGAAACAACAATTTTACTTATTTTAAAGGGTTAGTACACCCAAAAATTAAAATTAGGCTGTGTTTTACTCACCCCCGAAACATCCTAGTAGTATATGACTTTCTTCTTTCAGATGAATCCAGTCAGAGTTCTTTTAAAAAGAACTTTGCAGGAAAGTAATCTATTTTATTTAATCTATTTTATTTTCTTCACTTTGCAGGTCTTTTGTATGACAATGTATTACTGCCAGCTATCTGTCAAATGGACCATTGACACACGTAATTGAGATTGTAGATAGAGTGTCAATGGTCCATTTGACAGATAGGTGGCAGTAATACATGTATAAGACTGCGATCCACCATAAAGCAAGAAGAAGAAGAAGACACATCAAGCCCTGGTTGCTGAGAACGTGCCAAGGACAGTTTGGATATTGTGACGATATAAATACTGTTCAGTTTCCTGCACAGACTGATCGTTTTGTGGCTTTACTCATCAATGTATCGTCACAAGCTGCAGTGTTCAATTTGGCTGTGTTTGTGCATGTTTTTTTTTTTTTTTTTACTCTCAAAGCCGTGATTCCCATCTATTTCCATTATATGACTGACAGACTGCAATGGTTTGAGTTAAAAATCTTGGTTTGTGTTTTACTAAAGAAACAAAGTCACCTACATCTTGGATGCCCTGGGGGTAAACAGACAAACATAAAATTTTCATTTTTGGATAAAGTATCCCTTTTACAGTTGGTAAATACTTTTTTATATATATTTGGGGGGTGGGGGGACTAGACATAGTCTCAGAAAAATATTTGAAGGAATCTCATTTTTCATGGTATCTCCTTCAGATTTGAAATAGAAACTCATGAGACACTAAATATCAATAGAACTTAATATACACAAAATTACAAAAAAAATATTATTTTATCCTATACTATTTCACTTTAGTTCTGGTAATTTGTTGTGTTTTTATAATCTTTATTAGTTTAAATTAGTTTTTTATTTATTTTAGTTCAATTTGTCAGTGCTTATAACTATTAGTATAATTATTTTATTAAGATTTATTTGTTTTAAAAAGTATTTTTATTATAATAACTGTTTCATGCTTTATCCTTTAGAAAACATTTACCATAATAGCTGAAAAAAATATCTGCAACGTGTATATATATATATATATATATATACATATATATATGTGGTGGGCCGTTATCGGCGTTAACGTGCTGCGTTAACGCGAGACTCTTATTGCGCGATAAAATTAATATTGCCGTTAATCTTTTCTCAAAGTTGGGTTGGGAGCTGGGTCTAGGCGAGCTATGATGAATTTCACCTTGATATTTTATATAACCGACTGGCTGAGGTCAGCCTAAAAAGATGCTCAGGACAGTTGACAGGCCACTGCCTGGCATCGTCACTAAAGCTTATCTTTTTCACATGTTTTTACGCCACTGCCTAGCATCCAAACACAAGACGTGGAAAGCTGAACAAAGTAACTCGCGCGCTGTGTTCGGTTCGGTTTGGAGAGAGATCGAAAGCCGCGTATCACGGACAGTGACACTGAACCGAGCTCTCTTCTGCGAAGAGAAAGGCGTCTCAAAACACTTGAACATCGAATTTGCTTATTTTTGCTCTTGTGCCGACAAATACATACAAAATATGTCAAAATATCCACTTTGGAAATTATGCTTGAAAAACTGTCAGTTATTTCTTAAGTGAAAGTAAACATTGAGGAAAAAAATAGTTTGTCAATTTTATTTGGGTAACACACATATTCTGATTAATCTAGATTAATTTCAAGATCACAGTGAGATTAATCTTGATTAAAAAAATTAATCTATGCCCACCACTAATATATATATATATATATATATATAATATATATATATATATATATATATATATATATATGCCTTTATCTCATCATATATTACACCAGGTTTGTGATTATTCCCACCGTTCGTAGCAGAGAGTCACGAAGCAAGCGATCATCATCACTGAGGCTCCGACAGCAGCTCCGATCAGCACCGACGGATGATGGAAACCTGCAAAACAGTGTTTTGTTGCTCAGAGGTTGGTCTTTCATAGTTCAGGAGATCTCAGATGTGACATTGGCATTATAATATATTGAACTTTTAAAAGTGTCATTAATAATTTATTATCTCAAGTGTTTTTTTGTACAATTAAGCTACATATTTTTCACATGGATGAAGATATAAATTGTTTTCTTTCTTGTTGATCAGATGAAGATGTTGTTGTGTTTCTCACGTGTGTCTTGTAGCGGTGGGACGAACCGAAACTGTTGGCTGGCGCTGGCGCTGCTGTATTTGTTTGTGCTGAAACACTGCAGGACGTCCGTGTCTGTGAGGGACTGATGGATGTTCAGGACGCTCTTCACTCCTGTGCTTCCTAACGTCTCCTCACTGATGGAGGTTTCTGTAGAGTTAGTGATCACACGTCCAGACAGACGCCACTCTAGTGTAGGACAGGGATTCCCATGAGCCTCACACACACACTCCGTTACACTGCTTCGACTGCAAGAGATGGAGATATTGGGTGCAACTGAAAGAGATAATAATTGCTATGATACAGGAGATCTTGATGGTCTCTACAGTGTAAAACATGTTCAGAATTTGAATGAAAAAACATTAAAAATATCATGTTAAAAACACAGTAAGTCCCTTACTGTGAAAAATAATAAATCAAACAGGACATTTAATGTAATTTTAAAGTAAATTACTGTTAAATATACAGTTTTTTGAAGTGGAAAAATACAATTCATCTTATTTTATTACATTTTATTTAATTTATAATTCAGTGTTTTATGGTGGTTGTCAGTATATTATAAGGAAACAACTAAATATATTTTAGTATTTCAGTAAGTTGGCATATTTAAATATTTATTCTGTAAATTTAAGTTTGGTTCTCTGTAGATGGATTACGAATGTGTTCATGACAAAAATAAACAAAAAACATAACCTTGAGTTAATGGTTTGCTAAAGTAGAAAAGAGGAACAAGCCACAGTTATTAAGTCAGGGTTAGTTCCGTCAATTTAAGTTTAGTTCACTGATGATGAATACAAATGTTTTCATGACAAAAACAGAAGAAAAAAACATACCCTCAAGCTAAAAATGTACTAAAGTAGAAAAGAGGAACAGGCCACAGTTATTAAGCTACGGTTAGTTCTGTCTACAAAACACCACACTGGTGAAAGTGCCATTATTGTGCTGAAGAACTCATTTGACTATTCTGACTACAGTAGTACTCGGTTATAAAAAGTCTTTAATTGATATAATTAACCTAAAAAGAAACCTTACACTTATGTCCTACGTCATCCACTGGAATGGTGTTATTGTGAATGTGCTTACGACAGTTAGCAGAAACTAGAGATTACTGTGTATAACATTTTTTCAATTTAGATTTTTCTTACAAAAACACATCACTTCACTACAGGAGGCTTTTATTCACCCCCTGGATCTGTGTGAGGCACTTTCTATGATGGATGGATGCACTTAATTGGACTCCTTTTGGAATATTGAAAAATAACACCCATTCACTGCCATTATAAAGATTGGAAGTCTGATTAGACTCTGATTTTATTCGTCTGAAAGAAAAAAGTCATATAAACCTAGGATAGTTCGAGGGTGAGAAAATCATTTGGTGATTTTAATTGTTTGGGTGAAATATCCCTTCAATGTGCAGCATCTAATGCTGTCGGTTGCCACAGAAAATAAGATCAACTCATACCCCGAGTGTTTGATCACTGCATTGCCTTTATAGAAGAGCTGCTGACTGTTTCTTGTAATTTCACTGGTTTAAGTGCAGTTTCAAAAAAGATTTATATAAAAACCTTGCATTTCAAAATGCTGTAGTACATTTAACTATTGCTCTGTAACAAAATCATTTACAAAAAGAGAACTAAATCTCCTTCTTTCTTCCCAGATGCATTTTCTGTAAATGAAGATGTTTGTCACAGTGCTACAGCCATTTCACAGCTTTTCTTTTTTTTGTTTTCACAGTCTGTGCACAAGTTCAAGAATCAAGTTTAATAAATTAAATTAATTTGCGGTCTGTGTTTTTACTCACACTGAACATCCAGCTGAATTGTAGCATTGCAGAGGCCATGCTGGTTTTGAGCTTTACAGCCATACCATGCTCCGTGTGTTGGGTTTGTCACAATGTAGGTGTGATTATATCCAGTCTGGAGGAGCTGAAACTGAGACCCTGTCTCTCTGTACCAGGTGTAGTTCACTGCTGGGTTTGCATCACTGCTGCAGATCAGAGTCACTGAACGACCCTCCAGAACTAAACCAGCTGGATTTATCCTCACAGATGTGTTTTTAGGAGCATCTAAAAGAACAGAAAAAATGTAGACAGGCAAAATATATAGTCATATTTTACAATCTATTATATGCAGTATAAAGGTTATTAATGCTACATTGTGTGAAACAGTCGACTCTAAATATTTAGAGAATTTGCATGAGTAAAGACTCGTAAAACTAACACTGGACGTCCAGCAGCACTGATGAGTTCTGTGTGCCTTGTTTGTTCTCAGCTGTACAGTAGTATCGTCCGCTGTGTGTCGGGTCGGGGTTGTTGATGGTCAGGTTTGGTCCGGTCTGAACTGGATTCAGAGGTCTCTCAGTGTCTCTGTACCAGGTGTAGTTCACTGCTGGGTTTGCATCACTGCTGCAGATCAGAGTCACTGAACGACCCTCCAGAACTAATCCAGCTGGATTTATCCTCACAGATGTGTTTTTAGGAGCATCTAGTGGAGGATAAAATCTTTCAAGTGATTACTTTATGATTTACAGTATTAATTATAGATGATCATTCAGCACAGATTGATATTCTTCCTGTCTTACACTGAACGCGTAGCAGACGGGAGCGCTGTGTTGTGATCTGCTTCTGTATCTGGTGTGTTGCAGTGCAGGTGAAAGTGACTCTGTGATGACGGTGAGAAACAGTGAAGTTCAGATCAGAGATGAGCTCAGTTTGGCTCTGATACTGTCGTCCTGTGACGCTCTCGATGAGAGACGAGCTCCATGTGAGAGATGGTGGACGAGACGGACAGAAGATCTTAGTAGAGCAGCGCAGACTCACTGAACTTCCCTCAATCACCTCCTCCTGATCCGGAAAGATGCTCAGTGTAGGTTTGGGGGGAGATCCTGAAACATAGACAAAGATATTACAAGATAATGTTGATTATCATATCCAGTGACGAAGGTATAAATTGTACAAGTAGTAGATTTCTTTCCCATGTCCAGTCACACTATAGAAGCAGCATGAACAATATGACACTCACCTAAGACGACAATTTCAACTTGAGAGTATGTAGGTCCTTTGTAGTTATATTTCAATGCTGTATTGGTTTCGATTCTGAAGTAATATGACCCTTTATGACTCTGATCAATATTATCGAATCGTGTGGTGCAGTTTTTCTGTGTAGCAGTGCCAAATATTTCTCCTTTTAACCGTCCAGTGTTGGGGCTGCTGGAGTCAAACACAGCGGTACTTCTTCCAACTTTAAACCACATTCTCTTTGCACTGTCAGTGAGGTCAGCTTCATATTGTTGATCAATATCAAATGTGCAGGGGATGAAAACACAGGATCCTTGCAGAGCTTCTACTTTATTCGGCAGATTGATATTAAAGCCACACAAAACACCTAAAACAAAGACAAACAGATCGAAGGAAGTAAACGATCAGAGGATACAAGCAGAACACACTTCTGCAGAACTTATTGCTCTTTATCTCATGAAGGTTACATGAAAGTGATTTCATAATAATAATTAATCTTGTTAAACAGAGGAATAATCTAAGAATGAGACCTTGTATCAGAGATCCAGTGAGGAGGAACGTCACCAATGTTTCCATCATTTACATTCACCTTACAGCAGAAGAAACAACAAATGAAGACATTTTATAGAATGAAAAAAAATGTTGGAGCTGTTTTAGATTGTTTATCCTATGCACCTATCGATCATCTACAGGTGTGTGAGGGACATTGTTGATTGAAACGATGAAAATAATATTTTATTGTGTGTGAATTTATAGCTGTTTTGGTATAAACTCATTATTTCTAGATTTAAGTTTCAGAATTTATTATTTACATGAGAATACAGAACACTTTCTAAAGATTTTAAAAACAGGTCATTCTTATCTTAAATGTTTTAAATCTTAACGTTTCAGAATCTGAAAGCTACAGGAGTAAGTGTGAGTTTGAGTGTGTTGTGTGTAAATGTCTTACCAGAGAAGAGAGTTGAAGACAGAGCTCAAGCTGACGCTTCTACACTGAACGGAGGGAGAACTGTGTGTGAAAACGACACAATTTAGCTCATATTAGAGATTCATCACTTCTCCTTTAGAACTCAGTAACAGTAACGTCCTCTTTTCCCCAGACATGTCCTCTTTTTGGACGTACAAAATTGCGTCAGGCGGGTATTTCTTCATCGCCAAAATGTCCAGGATTCTGCTGTTTTCTCTGACCATTGCTATCGTGTCAATTCCTTTAAACATTCTAATATTTTATTATTTGGGCGCATCAGGAACTGCTCAGGATGTCGTGTATTTAAATGTTTTTGATATTTGCGCTGTTTACTTTCACTTTCGATTTTGCCTCACACACACTCTGTGTAAAGAAAGCACATCTTACAAAATCAGATATTTGTGACCCTGGACCACAGTATCATGGCTGAAAGTAAGGACAGGAAGCAGTTGCGAGTAATTGGTATTTATTAAGATGAGTAAAGTCAGGCTGGATGATGGTGGGTGATGCAGGGACCTCAATGGCAGCACAGACAGGTGAGGAGGTGATTGAGTGTGCTGGTGGTGGTGGTGGTGGTGGTGAGGAATCCGCGATGATGACTGGTAATCAAAAAGCGACCGAGCAGGGACAAGACACAATGAAGCAGAGCTGGTGGAACACAGACAAGTAGCAAGGAGGACCTTGAACAATGATCTGACAAACAAGAGACGGGAGACAGGGCATTAAGTAGGCTGGTGGAATGAGCTGCAGGTGCCGCTGATCAGATGATCAGTGGTAACACCCACATGAAACAATCAACATGACGTAACATGAGACGAGCAGGAGACAGTACATTCATGAACCGTGACAGTACCCCCTCCTCCTAAGGACGCCCTTACCTTGGGAATAAAATCTAGTGCGTTGTGGGACCAGGGTCTCGAAGGGACCGGCAGCGGTTGAAGTAACCCATCAGGGGGTCGATTGGAAGTCTTACCAGTGGCACAAACAGAGCAAGCCAAAACAAAACTGTGAATGTCACGAGCCATAAGTGGCCACCAGAATCGTTGCTTGACTAAGAATTTAGTACGGTTAACTTCTGGATGAAAAGCCACATTAGAGCAATGCCCCCACTGGATGACGTTGGACCGTAATCCCTCCGGCACAAATAATCGATTCGGTGGGCACCCGGGTGGAGGCGTTACCCCTTCTAAGGCCATGTGAGTGTGGAGACCACTAATGTCTCAGGTAAAATACACTCAGGAGTAGATGGGCGTTCGGAATGGTCAAAAATACATGACAAAGAATCGGGTTTGATGTTCATGGAACCCGGGCGGTACGAGAGAGTAAAGTCAAAACGTCCGAAAAAAAGTGCCCACCGAGCCTGCCCAGGAGTTCAACCTTTTGGCAGTACTAATATATTCTATCATACTATATTGGTCAGTCCATACTATAAAAGGAGCCCCTGAGCCGTCTAACCAGTAGCACCATTCCTCCAATGCCATCTTGACTGCCAACAATTCTCGGTTACCAATATCATAATTGCTTTCGGCAGGGGATAATCGATAAGAGAAAAATGCGCATGGGTGCACCTTGTCGTCTGAGAATGTTGTGATAACACAGCCCCTACCCCCACCTCCGATGCATCGACCTCCACCACAAACTGACGTGATGGATCAGGGGTGATCAGGATAGGGGCTGAAACAAAGCAGCTCTTCAGTTTGGCAAACACAGCCTCGGCTGTGTCTGACCACCTGAACGTAGTTTTGGGGGAGGTCAAGGCAGTCAGAGGTGCGGCTAATTGGCTTAAGTTGCGAATAAAATGCCAGTAGAAGTTGGCGAACCCCAGAAACCTCTGTAGGGCCTTACGGGAATCTGGACTTGGCCACTCTACCACAGCCTTAACCTTCTTGGGATCCATGCATATTCCCTCAGTCGACACAATATACCCAAGAAACAGAACAGACTGTGCATGAAACTCGCATTTCTCCGTCTTGACAAAAAGCCCATTCTCTAGCAACCTCTGAAGCACTCGTCGAACGTGCTGCACATGTTCCTGGAGAGAAGAGGAAAAAATCAATATGTCGTCCAGGTAGACGTATATGAATTGATCAACCATATCTCGCAGCACGTCGTTGACGATTGCCTGAAAGACAGCTGGGGAGTTGGACAGCCCAAAGGGCATGACCAAGTATTCAAAGTGCCCCCTGGGGATGTTAAAATTCTTCCAATTCTTCCGGTCTTCCATTCATCCCCCTCCCTGATGCGGACCAAATGATAAGCATTACGTAAGTCCAATTTTGTTGAAAATCTATGCTCCCGGCAACCTCTCGAAGGCTGAAGACATCAACGGCAAAGGGTAAGTATTCTTTATCGTGATGTTGTTCAGTCCCTGGTAATCGATACAAGGTCACAGCGATCCATCTTTCTTCTCCACAAAAAAGAACCCTGACCCTGCTGGAGAAGAGGAAGGGCAGATGAACTTCAAAGCTAGAGAATCAGAAATATATTTCTCCCTAGCCTCCCTTTCTGGGACAGAAAGTGAATATAATTTGCCTTTATTTTACTTACCTGACAGTAAATATATGGCACAGTCATAGGGACGATGCGGAGGGAGAGAAGCAGCACGAGACTTACTGAACACTTCCTTCAGGTGGAGGTACTCCACGGGGCACGTTAGATAAATCCACTGCCTCCTCCTGAAACACAGACATTGAAACAGATGGACAAGCAGACACTAGACAAGACTCATGACAATTGTTACTCCAGGCCAGAATGGAATTTAATTTCCAGTCTAGTTTGGGGTTGTGCAGGAGGAGGCAGGGGTGACCGAGTACTATGGGTGCGAGAGGAGAGTCAAGGATGTAGTAGGAGATGGTTTCTGAGTGGTTGCCTGATGTGATGAGGGTGATGTTTTCAGTGATGTGAGAGATGACCGGTAGTCTCTGTCCATCGAGGGCATGAACCGTGATGTGGTGCGTGTAGTGCTTTGTCCATGAAATTACCTTCAGCCCCGGAGTCCAGAAGTGCTTGACAATCGTGAATCTGTGCTGACCATCTTAGTCTTACCGGGAGGAGTGTAGATGATGATGAGGTCTTCTCGGCGGAGATCCCACCCGATAGTAGCCTCATACTTACTACCGGGCTTGGCCTTTTACTGGACAGATGTAGGCGTGATGACCGGTCCCCCCGCAGTAGAAGCACAGACCCAGGGACCTCCGTCTCTCCTTCTCCTCCCAGGAAAGCCGAGCTCGCCCTACCTTCATGGGCTCGTGATCGTAAGAGGGGCTGGCCGTGTCTCCGCCGCTGACTTGAACGTCTGTCTGGGCTTTCGCTGTGGAATTGGGTAGGTTCCGTTGATCCACTCATGTCAGCCGTGCATCTACCCTCAGTGCCAATTCAATGAGCCCATTGAGTGAGGTCGGAAGGTCCAGGGCATAGATCTCTTTCTGGATGCGGTCAGCCAGTCCATGCAGGAACATGTCCCGCTAGGGTGCGGAACTCGATGGAAAAGTCTGAGATGGATCTGTCTCCCTGATGTAATTCAGCTAGCATCCTAGCCACCTCTCTCCCAGCGACGACCCGATCAAAGACCCGTCTCATCTCGGCGGAGAGTGTCTGGAACGAGGCGCAGCATGGATCTTGATTCTCCCACATCGCCGTTCCCTATAATGCCACCCTCCCAGTGAGCAGGGTCCACACAAACGCCAACTTTGCTTGTTAATTGTAGAAGGTCCCAAGTTGAAGAGAGAAATGCATATCGCATCGTGTTAAGAAAGCTCTACGAAAATTCGGCTCACCCGAGTAGGTCTCCGGAATGGGGAGGAGTGGTTCAGGCTGGGAGGGGGTCTCCAGTGGTGTGGGAGGAAAGGGTGGTGTGAGCAGCGCAGTGGGAGCTCGTAGAAGTTGTAGTTGCTGGGTGAGCTCTGTCCTCTTCATTTGACCCTATCACTCTATATTCTAATAGTTAGAGGGAAGTTATTCTAAAACTTCCCTTTAACATTTGTATTACCTTTTCTATTTCTAACTACTTGTTTTATTTATAAAGAAAGAAGAGCCTCCAACAATAGCATTCTCTATTCTTTCTCTATTATTTCTACTTCTTTTCTTTTTATTTATTGTAAAAAATGACCGTTTATTGTAAATAATAACACTTGCATTATCTATTATTTCTGTTCTTTTGACTTGTTTTATTTTTATTTAAAAATGACTCTCTAGCACTGGAATTAATTATTATTTTTCTATTCTTTCTACTTGTTTTGTTTTTCTTTTTTATAAAATCTAAATGAGAAAACAAACAAAAAAACATGCTACCTGAACTGTTAGAAGAAGCCCCGCCCACAAACCCCGCCCCCTACTTTCCTCTTTTCTTAAACACTATGATATGGTCACCCTAAACTATACAGAACTATAGGCACAATGTCATTCACAAACCTCAAAACCTGTCAATTTTATCCCAGATTTCTCTTTTTCCCCTCATCTGTTGTCTATAAAAAATGCAGAGAGTTTTTCGAAGGAAGTCTGATGACTCTGGGAGTACAATTGGAAGCAACACAATCTGTAAGTCATTTAATCAAACAATTAAATAAAACACTTTTCTTCCACACACATCAGACTGAGAGTTCCTCACGCCTGCTTTTATATCAGTTTCAGTTTAGTTTTTATCTTGGTGTATCATTTAAATACTTATTCAACTATTATTATTATTATTAGAGATTGTAGGCTATTCCTTTTTCAGAACATTTTAATAAAGCTAAAGTACATGTCTTAAAACAAAATGTCTAATTAAAAATAATGAAAAAAATTAAAGGAAAAAATTGCAATAAAAATAAATATATTTGAATAGGAAATGAAAGTGATAGGTGTATAATAAAATACATATTAAAAAATAAACCATGCAGGACTGGATTACAGGTGATACTGCTGTAAATAATAGCCGCTTTGGATAAAGGAGTCTGCTAATTGAATAAATGCAAATGTAATGTAATGTAAATAATGTTCAGCTTCTTCTTCAGATCGTTTCGCTTCATAATAACTTTTTTGCTTTTTTTGCCTTTCAGAGTGACTGTAGCTGCTGATTTGCATTTTATGAATCGCCAAGAAAATTCTTTACTATTCTACTGATGAATAAAGTAAACTTCATCGTTAATTTCCTGAGGATGAGTACATTAACAGTAAATTTGCCTGTTTGGGCAATCTATCCTGTTAAAATGATGAGGAATAAACACTTAAAATATCTTCCTTTATGTTCCACAGATGAAAGAAAGTTCTGTAGGTTTGTAATTGTTATTTTTAGATGAAGGATCTCTTAAATTGGTGCTCAAAGATTCAAAGGTTTTGGTTCAGTCTTGTTTTTCAGCATCATCTGCACTGACCAGCTCTTCCTTCTGTCTGTAGCGATGGCTCGTGTTTTCATAAATCACGTCTTCTGATGCCGGTGAGGACGTGTCTGTGATCTTTGCTGTCATGTCTGGTTTTTTGGGCTCTGTCTCAGATGTTGAGGCGTTGTTCTCTGTGTCTGTGTCTCGTGCAGGACAGTGTCGGACCGCAGCGTATTCACTGGTCAGCGAGGCAAGGCCCATGATCTCTCCTGACGGCGGGTCAGCGTTTGTGAAGTAAATGGAGGAATAATGAAGAGATTCAGGTGCACTCGGTGCGGTGGATGACAGCATGCCTTTATTGGTGTAAACAGACTCACTGTCATTATCCAGAGAAACGGCCTGATGGAGAAGAAACGGCAAAATGAATGAAGATCTGCTGAACGACTGTCTGTAATGTCTTTGAGAATGAATAACTCACTGTTTGAGTCAGAATGAGTCCAGATGTGTCATCTTGTCTGATTTCTGAAGGTTTTTCTTTCTTTCTTCTGAAAAACATATTTTCAGATCATCAAAAAAAATACAATTAAAATACTTCTATATACGGTAAACTCACAACACAAACACAAACACAATTCCTCCTTTTGATGAAGCTAAAAGCAGGTGAAGTCTCATTAGAGCGATGTGTGATCCAGGATTATTATTAACTAAAACTAAAACCAAAACTTTTTAAAAAAAGTGTTTTGAAGTCTGAAGTCTATATTTGATTTCAGCAAATTTCTCAAGCAGCAATTTCACTTAGTTTAAAGGGTTAGTTCACCCAAAAATGTACATCTGATGTTTATCTGCTTACCCCCAGGGCATCCAAGATGTAGGTGACTTTGTTTCTTCAGTAGAACATAAACCAAGATTTTAAACTCAAACCAATGCAGTCTGTCAGTCATATAATGAAAGTGAATGGGAATCATGGCTTTGAGAGTCAAAAAAATGTCATTTTTGGTTGAACTATTCATTTAGGTTTAAATGAAAATATTTTAAATGTGCTAAATAGCAATACAACAAAAAATAAACAAAATTACTAATATTGGTGTTTACTTATAATTATTAGAATTTTATTTCAGTTAAGATTTATTTGTTTTAAAAAGTATTTTTTTTTAGTATAATAACTGTTTGATGCTTTATACTTTAGAAAACATTTACCATAATAGCTGAAAAAATATCTGTTATGTATGTGTGTGTATATATATATATATATATGGTTTGCCTTTATCTCATCATATATTACACCAGGTTTGTGATTATTCCCACCGTTCATAGCAGATCATCACGAAGCACGCGATCATCATCACTGAGGCTCCGACAGCAGCTCCGAGCAGCACCGACTGATGATGGAAACCTAAAAAACAGTGTTTTGTTGCTCAGAGGTTGGTCTTTCATAGTTCAGGACATCTCAGATGTGACATTGCCATTATAATATATTGAACTTTTAAAAGTGTCATTAATAATTTATTATCTCAAGTAGTTTTTCAGTACAATTAAGCGACATCTTTTTCATATGGATAAAGATATCATCTGTGATCTTTCTTGTTGATCAGATGAAGATGTTGTTGTGTTCCTCACGTGTGTCTTGTGGCGGTAGGACGTCCTGAAACTGTTGGCTGGTGCTGGTGCTGCTGTATTTGTTTGTGCTGAAACACTGCAGGACGTCCGTGTCTGTGAGCGACTGATGGGTGTTCAGGACGCTCTTCACTCCTGTGCTTCCTAACGTCTCCTCACTGATGGAGGTTTCTGTAGAGTTAGTGAGCACACGTCCAGACAGACGCCACTCTAGTGTAGGACAGGGATTCCCATGAGCCTCACACACACACTCCGTTACACTGCTTCGACTGCAAGAGATGGAGATATTGGGTGCAACTGAAAGAGAAAATATAATCGTTATGATACAGAAGATCTTGATGGTCTCTACAGTGTAAAACATGTTAACAGCAAGTTCTCTTACTGTGAAAAATAATAAATCACATTTCATGTGATTTTACAGTAAAATACAGTTAAATACACAGTTTTTAGAAGTGGAAAAATACAAGTCATGTTACTTAATTTAATTTATAATTCAGTTTTTTATGGTGGTTGTCAGTATATTACAAGGAAACAACAAATAACATTTTAGTATTTCAGTAAGTTGCTATATTAACATTTATTCTGTAAATTTAAGTTTGGTTCTCTGTGGATGGATTACAAATGTGTTGATGACAAAAAAAAAAAAAAAATATATATATAACCTTAATGATTTGCTTAAGTATATAGTTTCTTCAATAAACAAGCTACAAGTAGTCCAAAATGCAGCAAGAGTCCTTACCAGGTCAAGAAAATATGATCATATTACCCCAATTGTAGAGTCTCTGCACTGGCTACCTATTAAGTTCCATATCAGTTACAAATTATCATTACTTACCTATAAGGCCCTTAATGGTTTAGCTCCAGCGTACCTACTGTAACTAGCCAATCCCTCACACTCCCTAAGGTCACAAAACGCTGGACTTTTGGTAGTTCCTAGGATAGCAAAGTCCACTAAAGGAGGTAGAGGTTTTTCACATTTGGCTCCCAAACTCTGGAATAGCCTTCCTGATAATGTTCGGGGTTCAGACACACTCTCTCTGTTTTTGATGCTGACCCTCAGAGGACCCCAGATGATGCTAACCCTGAATCAACAAACAGAACTAACAAATATTGCTACAAGTGTGACTGCATCATATAATAATTACTGTTAATAATGTGCATCGTCTGGCTGACTACGTCTTGTATTGATTTCTCTGAAAAACCTGTCATACGTGCACAAACTGACAGTCACCACTTATAAGCTACTACTAAATATTGTACAAATGTAATTTTCTGTAAAGTTGCTTTGTAATGATTTGAATTGTAAAAAGCGCTATACAAATAAACTTGAATTGAATTGAATTGAATTGAATTGAATTGAATTGCTAAAGTAGAAAAGAGGAACAAGCCAAAGTTTTTAAGTCAGGGTTATTTCCGTCAGTTTAAGATTATTTCACTGATGATGAATACAAATGTGTTCATGACAAAAACAGAAGAAAAAAACATACCCTCAAGCTAAAAAATTTGCTAAAGTAGAAAAGAGGAACAGGCCACAATTATTAAGCTACGGTTAGTTCTGTCTACAAAACACCACACTGGTGAAAGTGCCATTATTGTGCTGAAGAACTCATTTGACTATTCTGACTACAGTAGTACTCGGTTATAAAAAGTCCTTAATTTATATAATTCACCCATTAGATGTGCTGCATCTAATGCTGTCGGATGCCACAGAAAATAAGACTGAGTCGTACCCTGAGTGTTTGATCACTGCATCGCCTTTATAAAAGAGCTGCTGATAGATTTCACTGGTTTAAGTGCAGTTTTATATCGAAACCTTGCATTTCAAAATAGTGTAACTTTAACATGTTCATTGTATCATTTACAAAAGGGGAAATAAATCCCTTTCTCTCTTCTCAGATGCATTTTCTGTAAATGAAGATGTTTGTCACAGTGCTACAACCATTTCATAGCTTTTCTTTTTTCATTTTCACAGTCTGCACAGATGACTGTTATTGTTCTATATTCACAGTATTTGTTATCAGGAATCAGATTAAATTTATAAGATTAAATTAATTTGCGGTCTGTGTTTTTACTCACACTGAACATCCAGCTGAATTGCAGCATTGCAGTGGCCATGCTGGTTTTGAGCTTTACAGCCATACCATGCTCCGTGTGTAGGGTTTGTCACAATGTAGGTGTGATTATATCCAGTCTGGAGGAGCTGAAACTGAGACCCTGTCTCTCTGTACCAGGTGTAGTTCACTGCTGGGTTTGCATCACTGCTGCAGTTCAGAGTCACTGAACGACCCTCCAGAACTAAACCAGCTGGATTTATCCTCACAGATGTGTTTTTAGGTGCATCTAAGAGAATAGAAAAAAAAAGAAGGCCAGCACAATATAAAGTCATATTTTACAATCTGTTATTTGCAGTATAAAGGTTGGTAATGCTACACTGTGTGAAACAATTGACTCTAAATATTTAAAATATTTGCACGAGTAAAGACTCATAACACTCACACTGGACGTCCAGCAGCACTGATGAGTTCTGTGTGCCGTGTTTGTTCTCAGCTGTACAGTAGTATCGTCCGCTGTGTGTCGGGTCGGTGTTGTTGATGGTCAGGTTTGGTCCGGTCTGAACTGGATTCAGAGGTCTCTCAGTGTCTCTGTACCAGGTGTAGTTCACTGCTGGGTTTGCATCACTTCTGCAGATCAGAGTCACTGAACGACCCTCCAGAACTAAACCAGCTGGGTTTATCCTCACCGATGTGTTTTTAGGAGCATCTAAAAGCATAGGGGAAATATGTAGACAGGCAAAATATATAGTCATATTTTACAATCTATTATATGCAGTATAAAGGTTGGTAATGCTACATTGTGTGAAACATTTGACTCTAAATATTTAGAATATTTGCACGAGTAAAGACTCATAACACTCACACTGGACGTCCAGCTGCACTGATGAGTTCTGTGTGCCGTGTTTGTTCTCAGCTGTACAGTAGTATCGTCCGCTGTGTGTCAGGTTGGTGTTGTTGATGGTCAGGTTTGGCCCGGTCTGAACTGGATTCAGAGGTCTCTCAGTGTCTCTGTACCAGGTGTAGTTTACTGCTGGGTTTGCATCACTGCTGCAGATCAGAGTCACTGAACGACCCTCCAGAACTATACCAGCTGGATTTATCCTCACCGATGTGTTTTTAGGTGCATCTAATAGAATAGGAAAAAAAATGTAGGCAGGCACAATATTGTCATAAGTCGGTCAGGCTCATCACACAAACTCCCTCCCCTGAATATTAATCACCTGCACCTGTTCACTATTCAATCCCCAATCTCCCCAGCACTATACAAGCACACATCTCGGTTCATCATTTGTCCAATCTCGTGACTGATCAGCGGAACAGTCTCTGCAAAGTTACTAGAGTTGACTCCTGTTAATATTAACCTTTTGTGTTTACCTTCTCTCCAAGTGATCTGCCTTCTCTTCCCCGTGGCTCCAGTTACTCTCCAGTGTTGCTTCTCTTAAGTACCTCAAACTACTCTCCATCACTGAGGTGTGTACTCTTTACTTTCTACTCTGGTTACCCCATCCGGCAAGTGTACTTCCAGACTGCAAGGGTTCTCATTCCCCATCCATTTAATACTCACTCACTGTCTAACTTTGCCGATCGCAATAAATACCAGTTTCCACTAATCCTCTGTTGCCAGTCCATTTGTTTCAGAAGATCGGACCTCAAGGCTGAGGATGAGCAAACCCGATCCATTTCAGGAACTGGTGGATTCGCTGCGGCGGTTACTGACACCTCACGCCGCCTCCCCATCTTCTTCGGCAAGGACTCATCCACCACAACATCCTGTATCTTCTTCTACGGCTAACATCATCTACTCTAGCCTGGTAGTCAGACCAGCGCCATACTCTGGATTGGCGGAGGACTACAACAGGTTTCTCCTCCAGTGTTCACTAGCCATTGAGACCCAACCTCAATTATACCCCAATGAACAACCAAAAATCACCTTTATCATTTCATCTCTCACAGGTCCCACTATGTGTTGGGCCGAGACAAAATGGATCGGCAACCCGATCCCTAGAAAATTTCCTCGCTCACTTCCGGGAGGTATTTGGCACTACCGAAGGTGATTCATCCGTGGGTGAGCAATTATATACTTTAAAACAAGGCTAGAAGACTATACACCAGTATTCCTTGCAATTAAGAACCCTAGCAGCGGCCAGTGGGTGGAAAGAGGCATCCCTCCTCACAGCCTTCCGTCAAGGTCTGGATCCCAAGCTGCACCTCCACCTGGTGCTTACGATGATTCATGTGGTCTGGAAAGATTCATCCAGCTCACTGTCAGATGTTCCAATCGTCTTCAAACCTGCCTTCAAGAATGCTCACCAGCCCAGCCACCCACACAGTATCATAGGATCGAACCCCAGAATCCGACCCTGAACCAATGCAAACTGATAGCCATCGTCTGGCACCTACTGAGTGGCAGAGGCGGCTGACCCAGGGACTATGTCTCTACTGCGGCTCAGGGAACCATCACATCCTGGCTTGCCCTCTTCACCCACCACGGCCAGCAGTGAGTTATATCAAACCATCTCCTATTAAGATGAATCCACTCACCACCACTGTACAACTTACTGCTGACAACATCACTCTTCCAGTTACCGCCCTCCTCGACTCCGGGTCAGCCGGGAACTTTATCTCAGGGAGCCCCTGCCTACAGGTTAAGTTACCATCCAATTCAACTGAAACCACCTACCAATTGATCACCATCACCGGAAAACCCCTTAACCACCGGCTTATTCGGTACACTGTGGGTCCAGTTCAAATAACCGTTGGCTTATTTCATGTAGAGTCCATTACCTTCCTAGTTCTAAAAGAATCAACGAAATATATCATTCTCGGTCATCCATGGCTGGTACAACAAAATCCAGTAGTTTCCCTCACAAACCATCACCGCCGATGAAAACTTCAGAAGTCCTACCCATCAACACCACCTCCATCGAAAGTCCTGTTGACAAATGTTCAGTTGAAATTCCCCCTGGCTACTGTGAATTTAGTGACGTCTTCTGCCCACACAAAGCCTCACAACTTCCTCCTCACTGCCCTTGGGATTGTGCCATAGACCTGATTCCGGGTGCGCCAGCGCCTCGTGGGAAAATGTATCCACTCTCCCTTCCGGAACAGAAGGCCATGGAGGAGTACATTGAAGAGGCCCTAAAACAAGGTTATATAGTTCCATCTACATCCCCTGCCGCTCCCAACTTTTTCGTGGCTAAAAAATATGGAGGCCTACGACCCTGTATTGACTACCGAGCACTAAGACAAATCACAGTCAAATTCCAGTATCCTCTTCCCCTCGTCCCAGCCACCCTCAAACAACTTAGAGGAGCAGTAATATTCTCCAAACTCGATCTCAGAAGTGCATATAATCTCATCTGTATCCGGGAAGGTGATGAATGGAAGACTGAATTTGGGACCCCTGCTGGCCACTAAGAGTATAGGGTGATGCTTTATGGCCTAGTCAATGCCCCCTCAGTCTTCCAGGACTTCATGCATGAAGTGCTCTGGGAGTACCGGGAGTTATAGTTTACATAGATGACATCCTCATCTACTCCTGGAGTCTGGCCGAACAGAAGTAGCAGTCCTAACCCAGTTACAGGCAGCGAAATGCACCTTCCACCAGCCATCCGTTCAATTCCTGGGGTACATCATCAATAGTTCAGCTTTGGCCAGTCCTGGCCACTCCCATCAACCATAAAAGAACTCCAACGTTTCTTAGGTTCTGCTAACTTATATCGCCATTTTATTCAAAATTACAGCTCCATTACCAGTACCATCACAGACCTCCTTCTGCAACAAACCCAAATCTCTGTCCTGGACTCCAGCTGCCACCAAAGCCTTCACAACCCTCAAACAGGCCTTTCGAGGTGGAAGTGGATGCCTCGACCACTGGAGTTGGAGTGGTACTATCACAGTGGCAGGGGACCCCTCCCCGACTCCATCCATGTGCCGTCTTCTCCCAGAAGCTCAGCCCAGCGGAGAAAAAACTATGATATCAGAAACCGGGAGCTACTAGCCATCAAATTGGCTCTGGAGGAGTGGCGACAATGGCTCAAGAGAGCAGTACATCCCTTCACTGTATTTACTGACCACAAGAATTTACAATACCTCCGAGAGGCTTAATGTCTAAACCCTCGCCAGACATGATGGGCCCTATTTTTCACCCGATTCCACTTCACTATCTCCTATCGACCAGTTCCTCGCAACACCAAGGCTGATGCTCTCTCCTGAATTCACACATCGGAAGAAAGTACAGACGAGCCAGAGACTATGAGCATGACTCAACTCATAGCCAGCCCAATTTAATGGACCTCTCCACCAATCGCCTCCGAAGTCCCTCCTCCTGTTCCGCCGGGCTGTCCCCCCGGACTCATATATGTTCCTTGGACACAGCATCCCCGCTTATACATGTCACTCACACCTCCCTAGGCACTGGCCACCCAGGGGCAGACGCAACTCTCTCCGTGCTAAAAGACCGCTTCTGGTGGCCCAACATGGCAGGAGATGTCCTAATATACTATTTATTATCATTAGTAGTTTATATCATGGAACTGTACCTTCAGGGTTTAAGCTTGCTGTTATTGAGCCGGTTTTAAAAAAAACATAATTTGGATTCACATGAGTTAAAAAATTTCAGACCTATTTCGAAATTGCCTTTTATGAATACGATTTCAGAGAAAGTTGTCCATAATCAACTTACAGATTTCTTGATTGTAAATAACATAGTGGATATTTTTCAGTCTGGATTTAGGACCAAGCATAGCACAGAATCAGCATTATTGAAGGTTACAAACTATATTTTGTTAAAGGCCGTGTTGCAAGGTTAATTCTTTTATGAATTTGTGCAATTTGCTTGTTGGTAATACACATTTAAACTGTTATCCATTGTATTTTATGTTGTTGGGTAACACATAACGGAATATAATACGAAAAAGTACGTACTATCTTGCAGCGGTCTCCTTTCCCCCACAATGCATTGCATCACGTCACGTTGGGGAGAGAATTTACCAAAGCCCACCTTGAGAGCATTGAGAGTGACTAGAGAGATGAGTAGTAGACGAGAGTATTCAGATAGCGCAGATTATAGATAAATAGATAAATACATAGATATATATAGATGAATAGACTACATATATAGATAGATAGACAGACAGATAGATAGAGAGATATCGACCAACAGCGACCCAAACGCACTCACTTCCCAACAGCACAAGCTTTCCAACGCAGTTTCCATGGGACAGCATCGCCCACACAAGCACCTGCCAAACACAGCGACGACAGACACGCGGCTACGTTTGCAACAGCATTTTCACCGGAGGAAGAGATAAAAGCTTAGAAACGTCCATATAGCTAGCATGATGCCTTCTATTTCTAGATGACAAAGACAAAGTTTACCAGTACTACGACACTATGACAAAGGTTACCGATACTTATCTGAACTAACGTCATGATCACTGCCGCTAGATAAAAAGAAATTTGATTTTTGATTGATTTTTTTTCACTCGGTGCTACTCAATGACAGTAAAAAAATAAATAAAATGATATATATATATATATATATATATATATATATATATATATATGTGTGTGTGTGTGTGTGTGTGTGTGTGTGTCGTTATTGTGCACTGCTGCTCGTAAACTATTTCCAGTGCTCATTGCTGCGATGCTAAATGATAGCAACTCACCAGGACACTTCACCAACTCCTTCATTCTCCTCGGACCATGCATTACAGGCTTTGACGGACATCAGTTCTTGGCAATTCCTCATTTTCCCTCTCACGGCTGGCTCGATCGAAATTACATGGCTGCGGGCCATCATACATGTTGGCTCTTGCCACCTCTTCCTCATCCCAGTCAGTCGCTATATTTCTGATGCTGCGTTCCAAGCAGGTTTTTGAGCTCGTAATCACTATTTCATAGCACTACTAACGACTTTGTACTGTTCCAGACAAGTTACGCCAAACTTTCTGAGCACAAGGAATTGTAACTAGATTATTTATTTTACTGCAACGTTGCATTGACCTAAAATCGTTTTTTCAACGTGTACTACTTGCATAAACACTGCATCAGCAGGCAGTATTATTCGTAGGGGCTGTCATCGTTGTTTTGCGTGCTGTGTGAGCTCGGAACTCGGAGTACATCCATCTAGTACGAGACACGAGTTAACGGGTGGGAAGTCACGAGTTTGACTGCCGTTCCAGTGAACTTTCAAGGGTTTAAGGTTGGAAAAACACGGGTTACGGGTTGCCTGGAACGCGGCATCATACTAGGCTGAGGCTACCTTCTCCCCAACATGACGTCATCACCAAGTTGCGTAAAAAAAACGTTAATACCAAAAACTTAAAAAATAGGTCTTTAAGCCCATTTTTGATAGATTTTAAAAATGATATACATATCTTGAGTGATTTATGTACCCATTAAAGTGGTGGTTAACCTGCAACATGGCCTTTAAGTATTGAATCCGGGAAAAGTGTTGTCTTAATGATGTTAGATTTAAGTCCAGCCTTTGATACTTTAGATCACGCAATTTTAATAGACCGCCTTAGAGATTATGAAGGAATCAATGGTTTAGCCCTTAACTGGCTTTCCTCTTATTTGCATGACAGGACATGTTCTGTTAAAATTGGAAATTATGTCTCTGCATCCGCTACTATTTCTTGGGGGTTCCTCAGGGATCAATCCTTGGTCCAACTCTGTTCTCTCTGTAAATGTTTCCACTGGGGTCTATTTTTAAGTAGCATAATATTAACTATCACTTGTACGCTGATGATTTACAATTGTATCTTCCTTTGGAGTGTGATAGTTGTGCATCTTTTACTAATTTTTATAAGTGCTTGACTGAGGTAAAGGGATCGCTAGAAAATATTTTTTTACAATTAAATGAGGACAATACTGAGTTTATTATGTTTGGGAACAAGGAGCTTGGGAATGCTCTGGCTGGAAATAATAGACTACTGTCCAACAATATGCAAAGTTATGTAAAGAACCTTGGATAATTATTTGATTCTGACTTACGCTTTGATTGTCAAGTTAACAGCGTTATGAAATAATCTTTCTTTCAGTTAAGAAAATTGTCTAAACTGGACTATTGTAATGCTCTTTATCTGGGCAGAAGTGAATCACTGGTCACTCATCTTCAGTGTGTCCAGAATGCTGCAGCAAGATTTTTAACAAATACCAGAAAACCGGATCACATAACACCTTTAATGATATCCCTTCACAGGCTACCTGTAAGATACAGAATACAATATAAGGTGTTGATGTTTGTTTTTAAAGCACTACATGAGATCAAGCTCCTGAGTACATAAAAGACATGTTAATTCCTTATCAGTCTCAACATCACCTTCGCTCCTCTCTGAATATGCTCCTAACCGTCCCACGGTCTCGCTTGAGGCGTAGTGGAGACCGTGCTTTTTCTGTTGCGGATCCTGCACTTTGGAATGTGTTGCCTCTATCCCTAAAAACCTCATCAGGCATGGATATTTTTAAAAAGGAATTGAAGTCTTATTTATTTAATCAAGCCTTTGGCATTTGATTAGGTCTGAGAACTGTGAGTGATTTGTTGTTTGATTATCTTGTGTCTTGTTTTAATGTAATTAATGTTTGTATGTACTTTATTGGTCAGCCTACTTATGGACAGCACTTTGGTCCATTCTAATGGTTTTGAAAGTGCTTTAAAAATAAAAGTTGAGTTGAATTGAGTTGAGTCCTGTTAATACTTACCTCACATGTTTACCTTCTCTCCAAGTGATCTGCCTTCTCTTCCCTGTGGCTCCAGTTACTCTCCAGTGCTGCTTCTCTCAAGTACCTCAAACTACTCTCCACTCGCTGAGGTGTGTGCTCTTCACCAGCTACTCTGGTCACCCCATCCCCATCCATTTGTTACTCACCCACTGTCTATCTTTGCCGATCGCAATAAATACCAGTTTCCACTAATCCTCTGTTGCCAGTCTGTTTGTTACAAATATACTGTATAGTCATATTTTACAAACTACTATATGCAGTATAAAGGTTGTTAATGCTACATTGTGTGAAACAATTGACTCTTAATATTTAGAATATTTGCATGAGTAAAATCTCATAACACTCACACTGGACGTCCAGCAGCACTGATGAGTTCTGTGTGCCGTGTTTGTTCTCAGCTGTACAGTTGTATCTTCCGCTGTGTCTCGGGTCGGTGTTGTTGATAGTCAGGTTTGGTCCGGTCTGAACTGGATTCAGAGGTCTCTCAGTGTCTCTGTACCAGGTGTAGTTCACTGCTGGGTTTGCATCACTGCTGCAGATCAGAGTCACTGAACGACCCTCCAGAACTAAACCAGCTGGATTTATCCTCACAGATGTGTTTTTGGGAGCATCTAGTGGAGGAGAAAATCATTCAGGTGATTACTTAGATTTACATTATTAACTATAGATAAGTCCGAATAGATTGATGTAACTCCTGTCTTACACTGAACGTGTAGCAGACGAGACTCTTGTGTTGTGTTCTGCTTCTGTATCTGGTGTGTTGCAGTGCAGGTGAAAGTGACTCTGTGATGACGGTGAGAAACAGTGAAGTTCAGATCAGAGATGAGCTCAGTTTGGCTCTGATACTGTCGTCCTGTGACGCTCTCGATGAGAGACGAGCTCCATGTGAGAGATGGTGGACGAGACGGACAGAAGATCTTAGTAGAGCAGCGCAGACTCACTGAACTTCCCTCAATCATCTGCTGATCCGGAAAGATGCTCAGTGTAGGTTTGGGGGGAGATCCTGAAACAGACAGACATATTACAGGATAATGTTGATTATCGTATCCAGTGAGGAATGTATATATTGTACAGTAGTAGATTTCTTTTTCATGTCCAGTCACACTATAGAAGCAGCATGAACAATATGACACTCACCTAAGACGACAATTTCAACTTGAGAGTATTTAGGTCCTATGTAGCTATATTGCAATCTACCATTAGCTTCAAGTCTGAAGTAATATGACCCATTATGACTCTGATCAACATTATCGAAGCGTGTGGTGCAGTTTTTCTGTGGAGCAGTGCCAAATATTTCTCCTTTTAACAGTCCAGTGTTGGGGCTGCTGGAGTCAAACACAGCTATACTTCTTCCAACTTTAAACCACATTCTCTTTGCACTGTCAGTGAGATCTTTTTCATATTGTTGTTCAATATCAAATGTGCAGGGGATGAAAACACAGGATCCGTTCAGAGCTTCTACTTTATTCGGCAGATTGATATTAAAGCCACACAAAACACCTAAAACACAGACAAACAGATCGAAGGAAGTAAACGATCAGAGGATACAAGCAGAACACACTTCTGCAGAACTTATTGCTCTTTATCTCATGAAGGTCACATGAAAGTGCTTCCATAATAATAATTAATCTTGTTAAACAGAGGAATAATCTAAGAATGAGACCTTGTATCAGAGATCCAGTGAGGAGGAACGTCACCAATGTTTCCATCATTTACATTCACCTTACAACAGAAGAAACAACAAATGAAGACATTTTATAGAATGAAAAAAATGTTGGAGCTGTTTTAGATTGTGTATCCTATGCACCTATCGATCATCTACAGGTGTGTGAGGGAAATTGTTTATTGATAGAATGAAAAAACATATTTTATTGTGTATGAATGCATAGCTGTTTTCGTATAAACTCATTATTTCTAGATTAAAGTTTCAGATTTTTTATTTTTACGTATTTACCTGAGAATACAGAACAATGCTAAAGATTTAAAAAACAGGTCATTCTTATCTTAAATGTTTTAAACCTTAACGTTTCAGAATCTGAAAGCTACAGGAGTGAGTGTGAGTTTGAGTGTGTTGTGTGTAAGTGTCTTACCAGAGAAGAGAGTTGAAGACAGAGCTCAAGCTGACGCTTCTACACTGAACGGAGGGAGAACTGTGTGTGAAAACGACACAATTTAGCTCATATTAGAGATTCACCACTTCTCCTTTAGACAGAACTCAGTAACAGTAGCCAGGCTGAGAAATATGCAAATCAGTCTGCAGCTGAATATTCAAAACATTTCTTTATATCTCATGGAAACTAATCATGTGAGATCCAGTGTTCATGTTGTTAATAATTCTCCATATTCAGGAATACATTTTGAATCACATTACAAATGAAATCCGAGAACACTGCAGGAAACATCCTTTTTTTATTCTCATCTCTTGCATTTCTTACTTATTTGAGATATTATACTGTATATCAACATTGTGTTATGGTAATATTTCTCATGTTCTGAATTTAGTTTAACAGTTTACTTCAAATAATCCAAGATACTGACAGAAGCTGAAAGCAGGAGAGATTTCAGCAGAACACTGCTGTCTGTTTGTAAGGTGTCTGTGTCTAAAGTCAGCAATACGAGCTGCTCACTTCTACAGCATTTAATTATTCCTGTACAGTAAGTGTGATACTGTAAACACTTACATTTAAACATTTGACAGATTCATCATAGAGGCAATAAATAATTGTGTTTTTGTTTTGTAATATGAAGAGTCTGTCACAGAGCTGTCATCTGTAATATCTGAACTGAAACTGAAAGTGTTTTCATGTTGTCAATGATCTGAAAGTGAAGTCTCTTCTGTCTCTAGTGGAGCAGATGGAAACTGCACATCAGTTCCTGTGATTACAACAAGAAACACTCACCACCAGAGGACACCAAACTGGTATTTTATGTTCTTAGATATAGAAATAGTGATTTTAATAACAATATATATTTTTGAATGCTTTTTTATTCTGTAATAGGAACTTTATTGTAAATGCCGAACGTCCACAATTTTTTAAAAGTTTACAGCTCTGTACATAATTAATAAA
>NW_020527336.1:0-18412 GCF_003368295.1 Carassius auratus | reverse complement strand
CGTGCTTTTTCAAACTTCTTCTGTTGTGCTTTAACTAAGCCACGGACAGGGAATCGGAAATTGGGGTGTGATGGGAGTTCTACAAGTCCCCTTTTGTAAAACTCCTGATACGTTGGAACCCTTGAGGTTCAGCTGTTCGTTGACACGATGTGGCACGTAAAGTTTACCATTGTTCGCAAAACTTCTCCGGTTGCTTCTCCTCCGAAAAGCGAGCATACCTGACAATTGCAGCCTTACCAACAGTTCTCTTCTGAATGAATCCCATATCGTTGAGGAGTGGAGGACATTCTTTCCTTTGGTTTGCCGACCATACACAACGCGGTAATTAGACACAAAGTCTGCAAGGCACATCTTTTCAAACTCCAGTGTTCGAGGCCTTGCTCTGTATTTCTCTATAATACCTGACATCCAGACATCCTCCGAATCAGGATCTTTGCTGTGTAGGACACTACGGGGCAAACTCATCCTCAGGGCATCATCATCCGTCGGTATAAACACAACATTTCGTGAACACTTCTTCAATGGTAAGCTGCATGTCCGTGCCACAGACTCCTGAGCACTCACTTGCCTGTGTTTGGAGTAGGCCTGCATTATCTGCTTCATTTCGTCCTCTTCGTTTACGTTGGTTTCCCGAACACCCTTGATCACGGTCTTCAGGTAATCATTCATTTCGTGTTCTGGCTTGGAAATGTAGGACAACATATACATGATGCAGCTGAAAGAGTCAAGAACGAACTGTATGTCCATGTTAGCGTTCCATGCCCTCAGCAAATCTGGGTTGTATCCATTCACCCAAGCCTCCTTAGGATCACGCTTCAGCAAAATCACGTTTGAAGTGACAGTGCCTCAGCGTATTTACAGTAATCATCCATGGACAGATTACATTTGGTCAGCAAGTCTGACAAGTTGTCGAAGGAGGCCTGGGGATCGTTAACAAGTCCCACACTGGCTTGAGTTTATTCCTGGCTTCTTTCATTGCTTTTCGAGCAGCATCCTGTCTTCTCTTCTTTCTCTCTTGTTGGTGTTGGTCTTCGTTTTCATCTTCCTCAGGACGTTGTGGAGCGTCCTGTCTCCTCTTCTTTCTCTCTTGGTGGTTTGGTCTTCGTTTTCATCTTCCTCAGGACGTTGTGGTCGTGGACGGGTGATGGTGGTGCTTGACATGGGAAGTTTAGGGAACCCATATCTACACAACACATTTCCTTTCTTGCAAGATTTGGAGTGCTTCTTGCTGTGAAGCTGAACTTCGGTGACAATTTGATGAAGCTCGGGATCGGTGGTAGGGTCCGGCAACTGGCAGGTTATGTAACGGTCAATGAAGTCACACACTACTTGGTCGGACTGATTTTCGAATTCGGGTGCCCCCTTTACCCAGGCCAGCAGATGAATGTGTGGGCTTCCTCTGGCTTGAAACTCCACGCGATAAAAGTAATCCTCGACTTCGCCGATGGGTTGAGCAGGTGACAAAAGCAGATGATTCATTAATGCATCCACTCGTTTTTCAAACATCCGCATGACGGTGACGGGGTTACTTCGGAGGATTTCACATTTCGTTGTCCAGTCAAGCTCTGAAAAGACGACCTCTTCACCTTGCTGAGCCTTGATTGCCGTTATCACTTCTGGCCATCGCATTTCGGCTGCACTGAATGTGCAAAAAAAAGTAGGATTTCCTAACTGCCTGATCATGGCCTGTAGATCTCTCAACGTTTTCTCCCAATAAGATGGAGTGCCTCTCAGGGGTTGGCATAAACCTTGTTGCGTCACGGCTGTGGACCAGTCTTTCGACCTCAAGATCATCCTGAAGAAGCTTGTTGGAGATTCTACGTCCATCTTTTGTAACGGGTTTGCCCTTTCGCAACTGGATAGACATGCTGTTTCTAGCCATGTGCGTTTCAGTGACAAACTGCGCAAAGAAGAGATAACTCTGGTCTTTGGCAAAACGAGTATCCACGCAGAACAGTCTAGCATTGAAATACATGCTTGGTGATAATGCAACTTGTCGTGCCTCATCAATTGTGTTCTGTCCAGTGGGAAACTGTACGGGGAAGGCCATGGCTTCCAATTTGGGAACCTTGAAAAATCCGACTGGCTTTTTCCCTTGAGCAGGTGCAATGCTGAAGATTCCCTCACCGTACGACAGCAAGTCCTGTCCAATGTCGAGTGGCTGCATGCATGTGTCCAGAGTTAGGCCAGGCCTGAGCTCATCCTTTTCTTCTGTGCTGACATGCTGCTCATCCTGTTCAGAGACAACAACTTCCTGTTTCTCCTCTGTGGCATTCAGCTCATCATTAGGGAGAAATTCAAATGTGGTAGCGTCACTAATCAAGATGTCCCTGTATTCTGAATGCATCGCTTTCAGTCTTGCTAACGCTGCTAGCACATTGTGCATATTCACAGTATGGAAGTGTTGGTATCCTCTGAACTTGATGTGTCTTTTCAGCTTCACCTGTAGGAGCTGGGAATCACTGTTAGGCCTTGGGAGACAGTTTACGGTTTTCTCTACCTCAGAGGGCACACACACAACAGCACCATAAACTGATCGTTGCTGTCCTTTGGGCAATGCAACTATTTTAGCGAAAGGAACAATTTTGGCGATAAGCTGACGTTCAAGAACATTCAGCTCAAGCAGTTCTGCAGGGATGGGTGGCAATTCAAGTCTGTTTGCCGCTGCAATAGAAGGCATGGATCCTCTCTTCAGATGGCTGTCACAGGTGTGGCAGATCCACTCCTGTCTTCGCTCATCTGGAACTGCACAAGGAACACAGCAGGCACTGTCACATGCATGTATATATTTCCCGGTTAAGCAAAAGGCTGTAATATGAACATTTTTGACGTAACGTCTTCTATTACACATCTTAACCTGATTTGGGAAAAGAGTCCTGTGACAGACTGTGCAGATGTAAGTCGGACCATGCTGAATTTGACACCGAAATGCAGATATGGCCTTTTGAATCAAGCTGTTGGACACAGGCTGGTTTCTCGCATCAGAATTGGGTGTATCCTGGCTGAAACTAATGTATGGCTTGTATTTTCTCTTGATCCTTAAGGCACACCTCAACTTGTGCAGAATCTGAAATCCAGCATCGGTGAGACACTTCTGTTTCTTCTGGAGAGTACAATGTAGAATGTGATGTGACCTAAACTCGGAATCACTTGCGTATCTTCTGGCCATGAAGTTCTTCATTTTCTTCTGGAAAAGATCATCAGTGTGGTACTTCCTTACCATGTAGTCCTTCTTCTTCTTCTGGAAAAGAGCATCAGTGTGGTACCTCCTGTCCATGTAGTCCTTCATCTTCTTCTGGAAAAGATCATCAGTGTGGTACCTCCTGACCATGTACTCCTTCTTTTTTTTCTGGAAGGAAACATCAGTTTTGTACCTCTTCACCATATACTCTAGCTTTTTGAATCTGGCAAAAGGATTTTGATCATACTTCTTTTTGGTACCCTCTATTTTTTTCTTCTGAAACTCCAAATTGGTGGCATATTTCTTTCTCTCGTATTCTTTTTTTTTTGCCTGGACTTCAAAATGTGTTTTCTCAAGTCTCCCTTCCTTCTTTTTATTCGCAATCTTACGGACTTCTTTTCTTCTTCGCTGCTTGTTTCTTTTTAAAACCTTGATGACACTTTGGTTGTTGTCATCTGTCGGAACAAGATTTTCAGGGATTCTAATGTCAGAAGTTTTTGGTGGTTTTGGCAGAGGTGAGGTCACTAGTGATGGTGTCACACATGCTGCTGATGAGCATGGTTCCTCAGACTGTTGTTCCATTTCAAATGAAACAGCCATGAATTCATAGCAAGCTTGAGGACCACGATTCCAAAAAAGCTCAAGTAATCTGTTGGTCATGTCATGCAGGTTGGTGAAAGTAAGCATAACTGCTGTTCCATCACCAGTAGGATGTGGCCAACCTTCAGCAGTTCTGGAATGTGAATCAAAATATCCATATCTTCCAGATCTGTCTCTGAACACAGCAAAGCACTCTGGAGAAACAATAAGCAGTGCATGACTGACATCTGTTGAGAGACACTGAAGTCTTTCATCAAGAGGAATCCACCACGCATCCATTTCCTGAGTTCCTCTGTCTCTCAGATAGCCCATCACCACCTCTGACTTCTGGACGCTGTAGTTGTGGTTAGAAGTCGAGATGCTCACAGGTACTTCAGCCATGCTTAGAAGATCCTGTCGGAATCTTCCTTCAGCAATAAGTTGCATTTTAATGCCAACATACAAAGCATCCCCTTCCTCTAGCACCCTGTCAAGATCAGGCTGTTCGAACAAAGTTCCCTCACTGTGGTACGCAAGGAATGTCAGCGCTATACATGTGCACTGAGTGTTTCGTGAGAAAACATCATACCTTGCATCATTCTGGCAGTGAGACGCCTGCACGGATATAACTCTAGATGTGCGGTCACCATCTTCATACTGCTGTCCATCAGAATCCTGAGCAACACCTTTACTGACGCTCGTCTGTCCTGTCAGGTCTAACTTTGTCCAACGAACTTTTTGAGCCCGGGATCTCCTACCTTTCCGAGGCATCCTTCAAAAGATCAAGAGACAAAATATGAGAAAACAGACCAAAGACATGATATAAAATAAGCCATGACATATCTGATGAACCAATTAATTCTAAAAGAAATAACTTGGGAATTCTAAAACTCCACAAGCATATACACAGAAATTGTGTAAATGTGATGCTTTTTCTGTAGAGATGCTCTTAAAAAAAAAAAAAAAAAAAAAAAAAAAAAAAAAAAAACACCATCACATGCTGCATGTATGTAAACAAAGAAGTGCTTAATTTTCAAATATACTCTACATAGAATAAGTTAATTTAGTTAAATTAAAGCGTTTGGCAATTTTAGGATCATAATATTAAACGTTTTATATAGCTAAATGGGATTAAATGATTCAACTGTAACATCTTGATCATCTGTTCTAATTGTTTTTCAATAATAATAATACAAATAATAATAATAATTAGCAGATGATTTCACATGGTCTCTTAAATAAGTGTTTAGCAAACAAACCTTTTCTTCATTATGAGTTTGAACAGATTTAAACAGATTGAACTGATTTAAAAATTACTGTAAAATGGTTTTAAGGAAACAGTCAAAAGGTAATTAAAAAGCATTTTTGTGCAGGATATTTTCAGTCACTTACTTCACGAAATGCTGAAGCAATACAACCTGCAAAATATTCTCAAGAAAACAAACAAGTTAGTTAAATGACAAGAAAAAGAACGACTTACAAATACAGCTAATAAGCTTTTTTTTTTTTTTTTTTTTTTTTTTTTAAAGAACAGTAGCAAATAAAACAAATTATGAATCTAGTGTTAATAGGAACACACTTTTTTCCAAATAAAAGAACAATAGCAGAATAAACAAGTTAGTAACCTAGTATTACAAGAACAGTAGTGTTTGAACACAAATGGTCAACTTAGTATTAAAATGATTTTTTTTTTTTTTTTTTTTTTTTGAGGTGGGTGAGGGGTTGGGGAGGGGATGGGGTTTGGAAAGGGTGGGTAGAACAATACAGAAGAACTGCTGCTTGGAGAAAATCCAAAACCTGGAAAAGAAAGACATATTAGGCAATTATAATGATAATAATATTAAAAAGAAAACAACACAGCATCACTTTGCATTTTTCACACTAACCAGACGTTCAGCTGCAGCGAAAAATACAGGTTGTGCTCTGAATAGATGATCTGCAAAACAAAAACATTAACATAATTAAAGATAGCCTATGTATGTGAAATAAGATCAATATTAACATAATAATAATAATAATAATAAAACTTAATATTCAAAAGGCATCCATAAGTGTTTTTTAATACAATCAGTTTTCAATATGAATTAATTATATTCCAAACCTAAAGCTACTGTAAATGATTGGCAAAAGAGTTTCTTCTGGTGTGTTAAAGACATAAGTAGCAATATGCAATACATTGTCAATATAATATACTGACTGCCAAACAATATCACAAAATCTAAGTGACTGACAGGCAGAAAGCATTTTCCTTATTGGCTGTTCAACAAATTATAATTTACCTGTTTTTAAAAGTTCTAGCGCATTATCCGAACTTGCATACTTCTCTACAATATAGTAGGGTGATAAGCATTAAATTAAAAGTCCTTGGATGACATACCACTTCTAGTGATATTCTTCAGTTTAGTCTATTCCATGAGCCCACAGAAGCAAAATTGTGAATTGCATTGTAACTTATGCTGTAGCTCACATGACAGTGATAAAATGACAAATGGTGTACATCTGCATACATATCACATATTATTTTAAGTATTATGACAATTTTTTTAATGATAGCAAAATTAGTATCTACTCAGAGTATGCAACTTCAAATGCAGCCGATGGCTAAAACAAACTGGTTCTATCTTCCAGGATATAAATTACAGAAACTTGAAAGGAATGGTTCACCCACCAAATGAATATCATTTCATCACCCTCTCATTGACTATGTGAAAAATTACAAGCAATGGAAAATCATTGAGGCCTATAACATTGTGTAAATTTTACAAAACTGCACATGCAAGTCACAGGTTCTGAAGTGCTATAGTGCATCGGTGACTCAATGTATCATTAATATTGCTAGGGCTGCTCGATTATGGCAAATATCATAATCACAATTATTTTGGTCAATATTGTAATCACAATTATTTAACATGATCATGAGGGGGCCATATGACCAAAACTTTATATGAGTGATTTAAAGATATTGATACATATCAAATATGTATTTCCTGTAAATAAGGTTGCTACAATCATTATATCTGCACTGTTTACTTCACTGGTTTGCACTCTATCTACCATGTGCTGCTTTACTAATCTTTCTTTTACATGACCTATTTGTATAGTTGTACTTTGTATTTTATTATCCGTGTTTAATGTTCTAGTCTAAGTGTTATCTGTATGCACCAAGGGTCTGATTGTGACACAATTTTAATAATCTATATGCATGTACTGCACATGTGGAAGAATTGACAATAAAGCAGACTTGATTTGCTATAACATCTACATTGTAGAGACCGGCGGAATTTCAAACAAACAAAAAGTCCTCAAAATTATTGAAAATAATTAAACTGTCAGTAATAAAAAAGCAAAAGGAGCAAATACAATAAAATAAAGATACAAATTAAACAAACTGTGCTTTAATGTTTTTTTTTTAATGCAAGTCTCAAGCAGTATGATTATTTCATTTATTCACTATCCCATTTATTATTGATGTCTAATTTCAATTTGAGTTTGGCTTTAGTTTTGTATTTAATGCAGTTCATATGAAAAGGTTCACGTACCGTGGTACAGCCTACTGCAGAAATGAATAACCAAATGTAAAGTAAAATATAGCCCGCTGTCACTATAAGAGCCGCACGGATCCAAATTACTGTTACATGCGTATTTTCATTTCTCAACCCTTTACATTAATTTATTACATTACTGATGAATGTATACATGAATAATCACTAAGCACAGCATTTTGACACATTTTTGCATGTATTTGACTGATTAGACGCGCACCTTGAGCTAAAAGATGACTTTAAGTGTCCGTGTTCTGTTCCGTCTCTGAGCGCTTTTCTCTTTCTCTTCCTTTTTCTTTCACACTTTTAAAAACATTGAATAAATATAATTTGATAATTCAAGCACATCCCATTTTGCAAATGTCACATTACATGATTTTACTGATTTTCACGGGAAATTGGGCTTTTATGGAGGAACGAAAGCGCAGCGCTGCAAAAGTGGGAGGAATCGGGCACAATAATCATTTTATCTTGATCATTGGATTTTCATAATTGTTGGATGCCAAAATCGAAATCTAATATTTTTTTTTTCAGATAATTGCACAGCCCTACTTAGTCACCTGTTCATATTTTATTCATAAAAATAAAAAAAAAACACTTACCAGATATTGTGCAGTAGAAGTTGCTTTAGTGCTTGCAATGCTGTAATCAGAAAAGAAACCGAAAATGTCAGACTTAACTTAATCTGTTGACCCTTAAGCTGATCTACAAGATTTCACATTTTCTTAATCATGCATAGTGCACCTTTAAATGTAAAACAACCAAAAAATGCAAACAAACCTCAAGAATTGCTCAGGAGATAAAGCTCAATGATCAATCTAAAAGAAACAACAAACAAAAAAAAAACTAATTAATTAATGTTTGACAGCACACAACAGGAACAGTTGATAGCAAAACACAGATCTACAACTTTCAATATACCGGTACCTCTTATGACTTAAACCAGAAAAAAAAAAATCATAATTCTTAATGTAAATATTTAAAATGCTATCTATGTCCAAATATATTTTTATGGTATTTTTTTGTTTTGTATACTTCCAATCACAGATATTAACAGGCATTTGACAAATATATCAGGACACAGAAAACACATTAGATCAGAGATATAACACTTGGACGGCAAGCACATCTACATAAAACAGAGGAAACCGGAGCAATAATTACCAACACTAAGGCAACTACAACAAATAACATGCTGGAGGCTAAAAATATCTTTTATACTCACCAAAGCTGATAAATTCAGTAAAAACAGTAATATTGTCAATTATTATTACAGCTTAAATTGACTTTTTTTTTTTTTTTTTTAACACTTTAAATTATTTTGGTGATGGCAAACTTAATTATCATAGTTTACTTCATTTGTCAGTGTTATGCTATCATCAATGTTGAAAACAGTTGTGCTGCTTCATATTTTTGTGAAAACTGTGAATTATAATTATTAAGCTTGGGTTCAGGTTTTTTTTTACTGATCAAAAGTGACAGTATTTAACACAGTTACAAAAGATTTTGGACTTTAACACTTTTTTTTTTTACTTTGTATTAAAAAATACTGGGAAAAAATGCATTAGTTTGTAACCAAACTTTAAAATGCATCAGTTTATCACAATCTTTTTCACACAATATTAAGCAGCACAACCTTTTTCAACAATGATAATAATAAAAGTTTTTCTCAAAAAATGTATGCAGCATTGGTCAGCGACAAACAAAACAACTTCAGCTTGCTCTTCCTCTGCATTCGGTACACATGAACAGATTGTTTTCAGCTTTAAACACCGTCTCTCCTCCCTGGAGCATTCATCACTCACATTAAATGAATGGATAAATAAACTGTTAACACAAATCGTCCGCGATTCAAACTTAAAGTTTTCACTTCAAACTGCTGACTTAAAACCATTAAACATTTCCATTATAAAGTACTCGCATTATATTCCGATCATAAACTATGAAAAAAAGTACATAAAAGTGTAACGTTAGCTGACTTCGCGCTCATTTAAGATCAAAGCGGGAAGCCGCTGGCACCCCTTGACCGAGACGAAACGAAAAAGTTCAGTAAATACGTTACGTTACCTCACACGGACTCCATGTGTGAATCTGAGCCGATTCGCCATCACTATCGTGTCAGACACGGCTGTCTGTGTGTAGTTTCAGTGCTCTGTCCACTTTTACCTCGTGGATCAGTGAAAGACCACTATATAGACGTTTATGGAACAGCAGAAAATACTCTCATTAAATCACGCCCAAACGTAGCATTAATCAGGCTTCTCTCTTCCCTCTGCTAATGGCTTTAAAAATGCACTCTTTCATGCAATATTGCGCTAATATTCAGAATTAGCTAACATATTCACAAACTTCAAGCATCAATAGTATACACCACTTGGGCAACATGTTTTTTCTCTTAAAAATCGTCATTAAAGGCAGACATTAGAAAAATAAACCATCCGTACTCACCTCAGGGACAATTCTGGAACATTCAGCCTTGGTCTCTCTATCACAGTATTGCTCAGCCAATCAGCAACGCGAACCTCAGCTGCAGCCAATAGTCATGCAGCGTTAGTCTACTATTCATATATAGAAGAGAGAGCCTATGGAGATGGTGGAAATTAAAAAAAAAAAAGCCTTATTATTATCAATTAAATATTAATTAAAGGATCCACATAAGAAAAAGTTACATTTAAATATTTCTGTTATTTTTAGATCACTATGAGTCATATAATAGCGTTCTTTAATAATGAGTACTTTAAAATCAATACTTTCACTTTTTTTGCCATTAATATATGAAATTTTACATTCTTTAAATATTAAAATGTCACAGTATGTATTTTTTTTATACAAAATTTATCTTGACCAATAAATTAACCCCATCATGTTCTCATCATAACCAGTAAACAAATTGAATTCATTCACATTTGCATTTACATTTAGTCATTTAGAAGATGCTTTTATCCAAAACGAATTACAAATGAGGACAGTGGACGTTATCAAAATCAACAAAAGAGCAATGATATATGTGTTATAACAAGTCTCAGGGACCTTAATGCAGCACACGTAATCCACACACGCTTGTTAGGGCGTTACCCAGGATTGTTGCTAGGACGATTACCAGGGTACCCAGGGTGGTTCCTAGGGTGTTGCTATGCGGTTGCTAGGGCACTTGGGGGGATTGCTAAGATGATATAAGAATACTTTGGATGATTTCTAGGGTGTTGCTATGTGGTTGATAATGTAACTGAGGTGGTTGCTAGGGTGTTGCGATGTGGTTGCTAGGGTACCCGGGTGGTTACTAGGGCTATTGCTAGTGTGCCCATGATGGTTTCTAGGGTGGTTGTTAGGATAATTGGGGTGGTTGCTAGAGTGTTGCTATGTGGTTGCTAGGGCCATTGCCAGGGTACCCATGGTGGTTGCTAGGGTAATCGAGGTGGTTGCTAGGGTCCCCATGATGGTTGCTAGGGCCGTTGCTAGGGTACCCAGGGTGGTTGCTAGGGTAATAGGGGTGGTTGCTAGGGTGTTGCTATGTGGTTGCTAGGGTACCCGGGGTGGTTTCTAGGGCAGTTGCTAGGGTCCCCATGATGGTTGCTAAGGCCGTTGCTAGGGTACCCAGGGTGGTTGCTAGGGTAATCGGGGTGGTTGCTAGGGTGTTGCTATGTGGTTGCTAGGGTACCTGGGGTGGTTGCTAGGGCGGTTGCTAGGGTCCCCATGATGGTTGCTAGGGCCGTTGCTAGGGTACCCAGGGTGGTTGCTAGGGTAATTGGGGCGGTTGCTAGGGTGTTGCTATGTGGTTGCTAGGGTACCCAGGGTGGTTGCTAGGGCGGTTGCTATGGTAACCTGGGTGGTTGCTAGGCAGTTGCTACGGTACTTGGGGTGGTTGCTGAGGTGTTGCTAGGCGGTTGCTAGGGTGTTTTGGCTGGTTGCTAGGCAGTTGCTATGGTCTCCTGGGTGGTTGCTATGATGTTACTAGGTGGTTGGTAGTTGTCACAGATGGTCACTATGCAGTTATTATAGAGTTCTTAGCCCATTTGAGCACTTAGCTAATCACTATTAGCATGTGGCTAATCACTGCTAGCATGACTAGCATGTTGGAAGTCCAGTGTGCTAGCATGAGTCAAAAAATCCAACCGCCATGTCTGTACGATGTTCTGATGCGGAGATATAGGTCGTGCAAAACGGTTGCTAGGGTACTCCATTTGGTTGCTATGGAGTGGCTTGGCAGCTGCCAATGGTGATACTCCAAAGGCTGCTCGCCAATATAAACCAACCCCCATGCCTCTACGATGTTCTGATGCAGAGATATAGATCTTGCAAAATGGTTGCTAGGGTACTGTGTTTGGTTGCTAGGGAGTGGCCTGGCAGCTGCCAATGATGATACTTCAAAGTCTGCTTGACAATATAAACCAACCCCCATGCCTCTATGTCTTTCAGATGTTAAGATATCTCTCTTTGGATTTAGGTTGCTAGGTAGCTCCTAATGGTTGCTAGGGCGTGGCTATGAAGTGTTGAAGGTGATTCGTGATTGGCCATTTGCTGCCCCGAGTCAATCGAGCCCACCCTCATGTTTCTATGACACTTCTATCCAAAGTTATTCATTTTATATTTTTCAATGGAAGTCTATGGAGCTTGTTGCTATGGTGCTCTATACGGTTGCTAGGGCGTGGCTTGATAGCTTCATAATGATCATGAGAGTCTGATTGGTTGCCTGATTCAAATGAGCCCACCCCCTTGTCTCTATGACTATGTGATCCAGAGTTATGTTCAATGCAAAATCCCTATGTAATTTCCCACAGTAGGAAAAACACATTGTTTCATGGGCGATCCCTCACCATTGGCTTAGTATGGGGCAACTTTGGGGGGCTCTTGCGCCCCAGGGGTACAACTTATACCCCATTGCGGGGTATGATCGCGCACAGCCTCATAGCCTCTCCAAATGTGGTGATTCACATGTTTCTGCGAAATTCTCTCTCGGAGCTACGATCCTTCAAAGTTGGCCGTAATGCATTGTCTATGCGATTTTTCGCCCGTTTTTTCGCCCGGTGTACGAACATCGTACGCCCGATCGCTTATAAAAGTCATAGCACACCATTCCCGATTAGGCCGCACGATTTGATGCCTGTTTCGTTGGTCTGTGTCAAAAACTGCGGGACAAGTTACGCGCCGAAATTTTGGCGGAAGAAGAATAAGAATAACTAGAAGGTACATTTCCTGAAGAAAATGTGAGTGGTGCTTGCAGTGGCAAAACTCGCCCCTCTGTTGCTAGGGTGTTGCAATGAGGTTGCTATAGTGGTTACTAGGGTACCCTGGGTGGTTGCTAGGGTCCACATGATGGTTGCCAAGGTACCAAGGGTGGTTGCTAGGGTAATCTGGGTGGTTGCTAGGGTCCCCATGATGGTTGCTAGGGCCGTGGCTAAGGTACCCAGGGTGGTTGGTAGGGTAATTGGGGTGGTTGCTAGAGTGTTGCTATGTGGTTGCTAGGGTACCCTGGGTGGTTGCTAGGGCGGTTGCTATGGTAACCTGGGTGGTTGCTAGGCAGTTGCTATGATACTTGGGGTGGTTGCTAAGGTGTTGCTAGGCGGTTGCTAGGGTGTTTTGGCTGGTTGCTAGGCAGTTGCTATGGTCTCCTGGGTGGTTGCTATGATGTTACTAGGTGGTTGGTAGTTGTCACAGATGGTCACTATGTAGTTATTATAGAGTTCTTAGCCCATTTGAGCACTTAGCTAATCACTATTAGCATGTAGCTAATCACTGCTAGCATGACTAGCATGTTGGAAGTCCAGTGTGCTAGCATGAGTCAAAAAATCCAACCGCCATGTCTGTACGATGTTCTGATGCAGAGATATAGGTCGTGCAAAACGGTTGCTAGGGAACTCCGTTTGGTTGCTATGGAGTGGTTTGGCAGCTGTCAGTGGTGATAGTCCAAAGGCTGCTCGCCAATATAAATCAACCGCCATGTCTGTACAATGTTCTGATGCAGAGATATTGGTCTTAAAAAATGGTTGCTAGGGTACTCTGGTTGGTTGCTAGGGAGTGGCCTTTCAGCTGCCAATGATGATACTTCAAAGTCTGCTTGACAATATAAACCAACCCCCATGCTTCTATGTCTTTCAGATGTTAAGATATCTATCTTTGGATTTTGGTTGCTAGGTAGCTCTTAATGGTTGCTAGGGCGTGGCTAGGTTGTCTTGAAGGAGATACATGATTGGCCGTTTGCTGCCCGAGTCAAACGAGCCCACCCTCATGTTTCTATGACACTTCTATCCAAAGTTATTCATTTGATCTTTTTCAATGGAAGTCTATGGGGCTTGTTGCTATGGTGCTCTATATGGTTGCTAGGGCGTGGCTTGATAGCTTCATAATGATCCTGAGAGTCTGATTGGTTGCTTGATTCAAATGAGCCCACCCCCTTGTCTCTATGACACTGTGATGCCGAGTTATGTTCAATACAATATCCCTATGTAATTTCCCATTGTAGGAAAAACACAGTGTTTCATGGGCGATCCCGCACCATTGTATGTCTATGGGGCAAATTTGGGGGTCTCTAGCACCCCAGGGGTACAACTTTTACCCCTCTGTGAGGTATGTTCTCGCACAGCCTGATAGCCTCTCCGAATGTGGTGATTTACGTTTTTCTACGAAATTCCCTCTCTGTGCTATAATCCGTCAAAGTTTTCAGTAATGCATTTCCTATGGGACGTTTTTCGGCCATTTTTTGGCCCGCTGTACGAACATCGTACGCCCGATCGCTTATAAAAGTCATAGCACACCTCTCCTCAATAGGCCGCACGATTTGACGCCTGTTTCGTTGGTCTGTGACAAAAACTGCGGGACGAGTTACGCGCCGAAGTTTTGTACGGAAGAAGTAAGAAGAATAATAATAAGTATGTGAGATAATAATAGTGATGCTTTGCCTCCGGCAAGCACCACTAATAAGTATGTGAGATAATAATAGTGATGCCTTGCCTCCGGCAAGCACCACTAATAAGTATGTGAGATAATAATAGTGATGCCTTGCCTCCGGCAAGCACCACTAATAATAAGTATGTGAGATAGTAATAGTGATGCCTTGCCTCCGGCAAGCACCACTAACTAGAAGGTACATTTCCTGAAGAAAATGTGAGTGGTGCTTGCAGTGGCAAAACTCGCCCCTCTGTTGCTAGGGTGTTGCAATGAGGTTGCTAGGGTACATGGGGTGGTTGCTAGGGCGGTTGCTAGGGTCCCCATGATGGTTGCTAGGGCCGTTGCTAAGGTACCCAGGGTGGTTGCTAGGGTAATCGGGATGGTTGCTAGGGTGTTGCTATGTGGTTGCTAGGGTACCCTTGGTGGTTGCTAGGGCGGTTGCTAGGGTCCCCATGATGGTTGCTAGGGCTGTTGCTAGGGTACCCAGGGTGGTTGCTAGGGTAATCGAGGCGGTTGCTAGGGTGTTGCTATGTGGTTGCTAGGGTACCCGGGGTGGTTGCTAGGGCGGTTGCTAGGGTCCCCATGATGGTTGCTAGGGCCGTTGCTAGGGTACTCAGGGTGGTTGCTAGGGTAATCGAGGCGGTTGCTATGTGGTTGCTAGGGTACCCGGGGTGGTTGCTAGGGCGGTTGCTATGGTCCCCATGATGGTTGCTAGGGCCGTTGCTAGGGTACTCTGGGTGGTTGCTAGGGTAATCGGGGTGGTTGCTAGGGTGTTGCTATGTGGTTGCTAGGGTACCCGGGGTGGTTGCTAGGGCGGTTGCTAGGGTCCCCATGATGGTTGCTAGGGCCGTTGCTAGGGTACCCAGGGTGGTTGCTAGGGTAATTGGGGCGGTTGCTAGGGTGTTGCTATGTGGTTGCTAGGGTACCCGGGGTGGTTGCTATGCAGTTGCTATGGTAACCAGGGTGGTTGTTATGATGTTACTAGGTGGTTGGTAGTTGTCACAGATGGTCACTATGTAGTTATTATAGAGTTCTTAGCCCATTTGAGCACTTAGCTAATCACTATTAGCATGTAGCTAATCACTGCTAGCATGACTAGCATGTTGGAAGTCCAGTGTGCTAGCATGAGTCAAAAATCCAACCGCCATGACTGTACGATGTTCTGATGCAGAGATATAGGTCGTGCAAAACGGTTGCTAGGGTACTCCGTTTGGTTGCTATGGAGTGGCTTGGCAGCTGCCAATGGTGATACTCCAAAGGCTGCTCGTCAATATAAACCAACCCCCATGCCTCTACGATGTTCTGATGCAGAGATATAGATCTTGCAAAACGGTTGCTAGGGTACTGTGTTTGGTTGCTAGGGAGTGGCCTGGCAGCTGCCAATGATGATACTCCAATGGTTGCTTGCTAATATAAACCAACCCCCATGCTTCTATGTCTTTCAGATGTTAAGATATCTATCTTTGGATTTAGGTTGCTAGGTAGCTCTTAATGGTTGCTAGGGCGTGGCTAGGAAGTGTTGAATGTGATACGTGATTGGCCGTTTAGTGCTCGAGTCAAACGAGCCCACCCTCATGTTTCTATGACACTTCTATCCAAAGTTATTCATTTGATCTTTTTCAATGGAAGTCTATGGGGCTTGTTGCTATGGTGCTCTATATGGTTGCTAGGGCGTGGCTTGATAGATTCACAGTGATCCTGAGAGACTGATTGGTTGCCTGATTCAAATGAGCCCACCCCCTTGTCTCTATGACACTGTGATCCAGAGTTATGTTCAATGCAAAATCCCTATGTAATGTCCCATAGCAGGAAAAGTCCTCCCTATACTTTGTATTAGGGCCATTTTTGGGGGGCTCTCGCGCCCCAGGGGTACAACTTATACCCCACTGCGGGGTATGTTCTCGCACAGCCTGATAGCCTCTCCAAATGTGGAGATTCACGTGTTTCTGCGAAATTCTCTCTCGGAGCTACGATCCGTCAAAGTTGGCCGCAATGCATTGTCTATGCGATTTTTCGCCCGATTTTTCGCCCGTGTACGAACATCGTACGCCCGATCGCTTATAAAAGTCATAGCACACCATTCCCGATTAGGCCGCACGATTTGACGCCTGTTTCGTTGGTCTGTGACGAAAACTGCGGGACTAGTTACGCGCCGAAATTTGTACGGATCTAGAAGAATAATAAGAAGAATAACTAGAAGGTACATTTCCTGAAGAAAATGTGAGTGGTGCTTGCAGTGGCAAAACTCGCCCCTCTGTTGCTAAGGTGTGGTTGGTAGGACCATTGCTAAGGTACACTTGGTTGCTATGGTGGTTGCTAGGGTCCCCATGATGGTTACTAGGGCCGTTGCTAGGGTAACCAGGGTGGTTGCTAGGGTAATCGGGGTGGTTGCTAGGGTGTTGCTATGTGGTTGCTAGGGTACCCGGGTGGTTGCTAGGGCGGTTTGCTAGAGTCACCAGGGTGGTTGCTAGGGCCGTTGCTAGGGTACCCAGGGTGGTTGCTAGGGTAATCGGGGTGGTTGCTAGGGTGTTGCTATGTGGTTGCTAGGGTACCCGGGGTGGTTGCTAGGGCGGTTGCTAGGGTCCCCATGATGGTTGCTAGGGCCGTTGCTAAGGTACCCAGTGTGGTTGCTAGGGTAATCGGGGTGGTTGCTAGGGTGTTGCTATGTGGTTGCTAGGGTACCCGGGGTGGTTGCTAGGGCGGTTGCTAGGGTCACCATGATGGTTGCTAGGGCCATTGCTAGGGTACCCAGGGTGGTTGCTAGGGTAATCGGGGTGGTTGCTAGGGTGTTGCTATGTTGTTGCTAGGGTACCCCAGGTGGTTGCTAGGGTGGTTGCTATGGTAACCTGGGTGGTTGCTAGGCAGTTGTACAGTACTTGGGGTGGTTGCTAAAGGTGTTGCTAGGTGGTTGCTAGGGTGTTTTGGCTGGTTGCTAGGCAGTTGCTATGGTCTCCTGGGTGGTTGCTATGATGTTACTAGGTGGTTGGTAGTTGTCACAGATGGTCATTATGTAGTTATTATAGAGTTCTTAGCCCATTTGAGCACTTAGCTAATCACTATTAGCATGTAGCTAATCACTGCTAGCATGACTAGCATGTTGGAAGTCCAGTGTGCTAGCATGAGTCAAAAAATCCAACCGCCATGTCTGTACGATGTTCTGATGCAGAGATATAGGTCGTGCAAAACGGTTGCTAGGGTACTCTGTTTGGTTGCTATGGAGTGGCCTGGCAGCTGCCAATGATGATACTCCAAAGGCTTGCTCGCCAATATAAACCAACCCCCATGCCTCTACGATGTACTGATGCGGAGATATAGATCTTGCAAAACGGTTGCTAGGGTACTGTGTTTGGTTGCTAGGGAGTGGCCTGGCAGCTGCCAATGATGTGCTCCAAAGTCTGCTTGCTAATATAAACCAACCCCCATGCTTCTATGATATTCAGATTTGAAGATATCTCTCTATGCATTGGGTCGTTAGGGAGCTCCAAATGGTTGCTAGGGCGTGGTTATGAAGTGTTGAAGGTGATTCGTGATTGGCCATTTGCTGCCCCGAGTCAAACGAGCCCACCCTCATGTTTCTATGACACTTCTATCCAAAGTTATTCATTTTATCTTTTCAATGGAAGTCTATGGAGCTTGTTGCTATGGCGCTCTCTATGGTTGATAGGGCGTGGCTTGATAGATTCACAGTGATCCTGAGAGACTGATTGGTTGCCTGATTCAAATGAGCCCAACCCCTTGTCTCTATGACACTGTGATCCTGAGTTATGCACAATAACAAAATCCCTATGTAATTTCAAACAGTAGGAAAAACACTGTTTAATGGGCGATCCCTCACCATTGTATGTCTATGGGGCAAATTTGGGGGTCTCTAGCGCCCAGGGGTACAACTTGTACCCCTCTGCGAGGTATGTTCTCGCACAGCCTGATAGCCTCTACCAAATGTGGTGATTCACATGTTTCTGCGAAATTCTTCTCGGAGCTACGATCCGTCAAAGTTGGCCGTAATGCATTTGTCTATGCGATTTTTCGGCCGATTTTTCGCCCGGTGTACGAACATCGTACGCCCGATCGCTTATAAAAGTCATAGCACACCATTCCCGATTAGGCCGCACGATTTGACGCCTGTTTCGTTGGTCTGTGACAAAACTGCGGGACTAGTTACGCGCCGAAATTTGTACGGAAGGAATAAAATAAATAAGTATGTGAGATAATAATAGTAGTGCTT
>NW_020527335.1:5000-17942 GCF_003368295.1 Carassius auratus | reverse complement strand
TATCACTGTATTAATATTCAAGGCATTTTACTGTATAGTTTTGGAGAGAAATAAAAGCAAATTCCCGCAAAACATCAATCTCCATTGTTTGCACTTGCACTTTTTCCCATTTTCCAAATCATATAAAAGTGTTCCTTTATAGGTTAGCTCATTCTTTTAATGTATATGTATTCAGAGTGACCCAGACTACCACTGTATTAATTATCAAGGGATTTTACTGTATAGTTTTGGAGAAAACTAAAAGCAAATTCACCCAAAACATCAAAATCCATTGTTGCACTTAGAACTTTTTCCCATTTTTCAAAATTCATAAAAGGTGTTCCTATATAGGTTAGCTCATTCTTTCAAGTCATGTGTATTCAGAGTGACCCGTACTATCACTGTATTCATTTTCAAGGCATTTTACTGTATAGTTTTGGAGAGAAATAAAAGCAAATTCCCGCAAAAACATCAATCTCCATTGTTGCACTTGCACTTTTTCCCATTTTCCAAAATTCATATAAAGTGTTCCTTTATAGGTTAGCTCATTCTTTTAATGTATATGTATTCAGAGTGACCCAGACTACCACTGTATTAATTATCAAGGGATTTTACTGTATAGTTTTGGAGAAAACTAAAAGCAAATTCACCCAAAACATCAAAATCCATTGTTGCACTTAGACTTTTTCCCATTTTTCAAAATTCATAAAAGGTGTTCCTATATAGGTTAGCTCATTCTTTCAAGTCATGTGTATTCAGAGTGACCCCGTACTATCACTGTATTCATTTTCAAGGCATTTTACTGTATAGTTTTGGAGAAAACTAAAAGCAACTTCACCTAAAACATCAAACTCCATTGTAGCACTTATACTTTTTCCCAATTTCCAAAATTCATAAAAGGTGTTCCTTTATAGGTTAGCTGATTCTTTCAAGTCATATTATTCAGAGTGACCCCTACTATTACTGTATTAATACTCAAGGCATTTTACTGTATAGTTTTGGAGAAAACTAAAAGCAAATTCACCCAAAACATCAAAATCCATTGTTGCACTTACACTTTTTCCCATTTTCCAAAATTCATAAAATGTGTTCCTTTATAGGTTAGCTCATTCTTTCAAGTCATATGTATTCAGAGTGACCCCGTACTATCACTGTATTAATATTCAAGGCATTTTACTGTATAGTTTTGGAGAAAACTAAAAGCAAATTCCCGCAAAACATCAAACTCCATTGTAGCACTTATACTTTTTCCCAATTTCCAAAATTCATAAAAGGTGTTCCTATATAGGTTAGCTCATTCTTTCAAGTCATATGTATTCAGAGTGGACCCGTACTATCACTGTATTCATTTTCAAGGCATTTTACTGTATAGTTTTGGAGAAAACTAAAAGCAAATTCACCCAAAACATCAAAATCCATTGTTGCACTTACACTTTTTCCCATTTTCCAAAATTTATAAAAGGTGTTCCCATATAGGTTAGCTCATTCTTTCAAGTCATATGTATTCAGAGTGACCCGTACTATCACTGTATTCATTTTCAAGGCATTTTACTGTATAGTTTGTGGAGAAAACTAAAAGCAAATTCACCCAAAACAACAAAATGCATCCTAGCAATTGCAGTTTATCCAATTTTCCAAAATTCATATAAAGTGTTCCTTTATAGGTTAGCTCATTCTTTTAATGCATATGTATTCAGAGTGACCCCTACTATTACTGTATTAATTATCAAGGCATTTCACTGTATAGTTTTTGAGAAACTAAAAGCAAATTCACCTAAAACATCAAACTCCATTGTTGCACTTACACTTTTTCCCATTTTCCAAAATTCATAAAATGTGCTCCTTTATAGGTTAGCTCATTCTTTCAAGTCATATGTATTCAGAGTGTCCCCTACTATCACTGTATTAATATTCAAGGCATTTTACTGTATAGTTTTGGAGAGAAATAAAAGCAAATTCCCGCAAAACATCAATCTCCATTGTTGCACTTGCACTTTTTCCCATTTTACAAAATTCATATAAAGTGTTCCTTTATAGGTTAGCTCATTCTTTTAATGTATATGTATTCAGAGTGACCCAGACTACCACTGTATTAATTATCAAGGGATTTTACTGTATAGTTTTGGAGAAAACTAAAAGCAAATTCACCCAAAACATCAAACTCCATTGTTGCACTTACACTTTTTCCCATTTTCCAAAATTCATAAAAGGTGTTCCTATATAGGTTAGCTCATTCTTTCAAGTCATATGTATTCAGAGTGACCCGTACTATCACTGTATTCATTTTCAAGGCATTTTACTGTATAGTTTTGGAGAAAAACTAAAAGCAAATTCACCTAAAACATCAAACTCCATTGTAGCACTTATACTTTTTCCCAATTTCCAAAATTCATAAAAGGTGTTCCTATATAGGTTAGCTCATTCTTTCAAGTCATATGTATTCAGAGTGGACCCGTACTATCACTGTATTCATTTTCAAGGCATTTTACTGTATAGTTTTGGAGAAAACTAAAAGCAAATTCACCTAAAACATCAAACTCCATTGTAGCACTTATACTTTTTCCCAATTTCCAAAATTCATAAAAGGTGTTCCTTTATATGTTAGCTGATTCTTTCAAGTCATATGTATTCAGAGTGACCCCTACTATTACTGTATTAATATTCAAGGCATTTTACTGTATAGTTTTGGAGAAAACTAAAAGCAAATTCCCGCAAAACATCAATCTCCATTGTTGCACTTAAACTTTTTCCCATTTTCAAAAATTCATATAAAGTGTTCCTTTACAGTTTAGCTCATTCTTTTAATGTATATGTATTCAGAGTGACCCAGACTACCACTGTAGTAATTATCAAGGCATTTTACTGTATAGTTTTGGAGAAAACTAAAAGCAAATTCACCCAAAACATCAAAATCCATTGTTGCACTTACACTTTTTCCCATATTCCAAAATTCATAAAAGGTGTTCCTTTATAGTTTAGCTCATTCTTTCAAGTCATATGTATTCAGAGTGACCCCTATTTCACAGTATTAATATTCAAGGCATTTTACTGTATAGTTTTGGAGAAAACTAAAAGCAAATTCACCCAAAACATCAAACTCCATTGTTGCACTTACACTTTTTCCCAATTTCCAAAATTCATAAAAGGTGTTCCTTTATAGGTTAGCTCATTCTTTCAAGTCATATGTATTCAGAGTGTCCCCTACTATCACTGTATTAATATTCAAGGCATTTTACTGTATAGTTTTGGAGAGAAATAAAAGCAAATTCCCGCAAAACATCAATCTCCATTGTTGCACTTGCACTTTTTCCCATTTTCCCAAAATTCATATAAAGTGTTCCTTTATAGGTTAGCTCATTCTTTTAATGTATATGTATTCAGAGTGACCCAGACTACCACTGTATTAATTATCAAGGGATTTTACTGTATAGTTTTGGAGAAAACTAAAAGCAAATTCACCCAAAACATCAAAATCCATTGTTGCACTTAGACTTTTTCCCATTTTTCAAAATTCATAAAAGGTGTTCCTATATAGGTTAGCTCATTCTTTCAAGTCATGTGTATTCAGAGTGACCCGTACTATCACTGTATTCATTTTCAAGGCATTTTACTGTATAGTTTTGGAGAGAAATAAAAGCAAATTCCCGCAAAACATCAATCTCCATTGTTGCACTTGCACTTTTTCCCATTTTCCAAAATTCATATAAAGTGTTCCTTTATAGGTTAGCTCATTCTTTTAATGTATATGTATTCAGAGTGACCCAGACTACCACTGTATTAATTATCAAGGGATTTTACTGTATAGTTTTGGAGAAAACTAAAAGCAAATTCACCCAAAACATCAAAATCCATTGTTGCACTTAGACTTTTTCCCATTTTTCAAAATTCATAAAAGGTGTTCCTATATAGGTTAGCTCATTCTTTCAAGTCATGTGTATTCAGAGTGACCCGTACTATCACTGTATTCATTTTCAAGGCATTTTACTGTATAGTTTTGGAGAAAACTAAAAGCAAATTCACCTAAAACATCAAACTCCATTGTAGCACTTATACTTTTTCCCAATTTCCAAAATTCATAAAAGGTGTTCCTTTATAGGTTAGCTGATTCTTTCAAGTCATATGTATTCAGAGTGACCCCTACTATTACTGTATTAATATTCAAGGCATTTTACTGTATAGTTTTGGAGAAAACTAAAAGCAAATTCACCCAAAACATCAAAATCCATTGTTGCACTTACACTTTTTCCCATTTTCCAAAATTCATAAAATGTGTTCCTTTATAGGTTAGCTCATTCTTTCAAGTCATATGTATTCAGAGTGACCCGTACTATCACTGTATTAATATTCAAGGCATTTTACTGTATAGTTTTGGAGAAAACTAAAAGCAAATTCCCGCAAAACATCAAACTCCATTGTAGCACTTATACTTTTTCCCAATTTCCAAAATTCATAAAAGGTGTTCCTATATAGGTTAGCTCATTCTTTCAAGTCATATGTATTCAGAGTGACCCGTACTATCACTGTATTCATTTTCAAGGCATTTTACTGTATAGTTTTGGAGAAAACTAAAAGCAAATTCACCCAAAACATCAAAATCCATTGTTGCACTTACACTTTTTCCCATTTTCCAAAATTTATAAAAGGTGTTCCCATATAGGTTAGCTCATTCTTTCAAGTCATATGTATTCAGAGTGACCCGTACTATCACTGTATTCATTTTCAAGGCATTTTACTGTATAGTTGTGGAGAAAACTAAAAGCAAATTCACCCAAAACAACAAAATGCATCCTAGCAATTGCAGTTTATCCAATTTTCCAAAATTCATATAAAGTGTTCCTTTATAGGTTAGCTCATTCTTTTAATGCATATGTATTCAGAGTGACCCCTACTATTACTGTATTAATTATCAAGGCATTTCACTGTATAGTTTTTGAGAAACTAAAAGCAAATTCACCTAAAACATCAAACTCCATTGTTGCACTTACACTTTTCCCATTTTCCAAAATTCATAAAATGTGTTCCTTTATAGGTTAGCTCATTCTTTCAAGTCATATGTATTCAGAGTGTCCCCTACTATCACTGTATTAATATTCAAGGCATTTTACTGTATAGTTTTGGAGAGAAATAAAAGCAAATTCCCGCAAAACATCAATCTCCATTGTTGCACTTGCACTTTTTCCCATTTTCCAAAATTCATATAAAGTGTTCCTTTATAGGTTAGCTCATTCTTTTAATGTATATGTATTCAGAGTGACCCAGACTACCACTGTATTAATTATCAAGGGATTTTACTGTATAGTTTTGGAGAAAACTAAAAGCAAATTCACCCAAAACATCAAAATCCATTGTTGCACTTACACTTTTTCCCATTTTCCAAAATTCATAAAAGGTGTTCCTATATAGGTTAGCTCATTCTTTCAAGTCATATGTATTCAGAGTGACCCGTACTATCACTTTATTCATTTTCAAGGCATTTTACTGTATAGTTTTGGAGAAAACTAAAAGCAAATTCACCTAAAACATCAAACTCCATTGTAGCACTTATACTTTTTCCCAATTTCCAAAATTCATAAAAGGTGTTCCTATATAGGTTAGCTCATTCTTTCAAGTCATATGTATTCAGAGTGACCCGTACTATCACTGTATTCATTTTCAAAGCATTTTACTGTATAGTTTTGGAGTAAACTAAAAGCAAATTCACCTAAAACATCAAACTCCATTGTAGCACTTATACTTTTTCCCAATTTCCAACACTCATAAAAAGGTATGCTTTATAGGTTAGCTCATTTCTTCAGTGGACATGTATTCAGAGTGACCCTGACTATCGCTGTATTAATATTCAAGGCATTTTACTGTATATTTTTTGAGAAAACTAAAATCAAATTCCCCCCAAAAAACTAAATGCATCCTAGCAATTGCACTGTGTCCCATTTTCCAACACTCATAAAAAGGTTTCCTTTATAGGTTAGCTCATTCTTTCAGTGGACATGTATTCAGAGTGACCCTGACTATCAATATATTCATTGTCAAGTTTTTTTACTGTATAATGTTTGAAAAGACTAAAAGCAAATTCACCAAAAACATCAAACTCAGTTGTTGCACTTGCATTTATTCCCTTATTCCAACATTCATAAAAAGGTGTTCCTTTATAGGTTAGCTCATTCTTTCAAGTCATATGTATTCAGAGTGACCATAACTATCGCTGTATTCATTTATAAGGCATTTTACTGTATAGTTCTTGAGAAAACTAAAAGCAAAATCATCGAAAACAACAAAATGCACGACACTCCGCCGCCGCCCAGTGGATGGCGACGGCTCTCCCAGTTTTGGGCAGCCGGGAGGAGTCCCCGTTCTCTGCTCATCCCCTTTCCGGGGGATGGCAGCAGGCTCGGGCCCCTGGCGAACGGTGCCATCTCCTCCGCTCCCTCAAGCGTCCACGGCGGCACACTCCCTCGCCCTGCTCGATGGCACCGCAGACTCACCACAGCGACAAGTTATCTTCAGCAGCGCGTCCCTCCTTCCTCCCAGGTTTCGGCACCAGTGTAACACTATAAAAGCTTCTGAATCTTGGGAAGGAGGCGGGAACCAGCGGACATTCAAAATAAGCTTTAATAATAAAATTAACACAAAACAGCACGACAGCCACGTGCGGACGGCTGCAATTCAACCTAATGGAACTTAGACAAGAGTTTCATCAAGACTGAAAAACCGAAATAAGATGTGATAGGGATTATTTAACCTATATTATGACATTTCACAGATAAAAATGCAAATATGTAATTTTTTATGCAGTGAAACAAAAACCTAATATGAGAAGATGATTTAAGGTGTACGCATCAGTGTGCAGAAGACAGTCAATAATTGTTCACAGGTGTTGAAGCCACACTAGGCACTGTTGTGCAGTCTGATGGGATATACAACAGTATGCCCAAAGTGCTATTATTCCTTAAGATGCACAAAGTTGTTTTCTAAAACAAGAAAGGCAAAAAAAGAAGAAGAAAAAACCCACAAATAAATGTATAATATATATAAATATCATGTATTTATATAAAATGCATAATGTTTATAAAAGTACAAAGAATATGATAAAATAAAGATTAGTAAAATTAAAAATTAAAAAATTTGTGTTGTCACCTAGCTTACCATGTGTAATCTTGTTGTATCTTGTTGTATCAATGGATTTTAATTGAGATTGATCATTCTAAAATCCGTTTTAATACAATTATAATCGATCAGTTACATGTAAGGAGAAACAAGAAATTGCAGCTAAGCAAACCTATTCAACAGACTTATGATTATGGGAAACAAACAAAGCAAAACAAATAATTGCTTTTCAAGCATAATCACCATTAACAATACAACAACCTCAGGGCTATAAAAGCAAAGACATAAGAAATTTAACTAAAAATTATAAACCATGGACACAAATAAGGACTTCTCAGAGGTAATTAACCTAATCATTTTCTATGGTTAAAATTAAGATTTGAACTTAATTAAATGTGACACTAATAATTAAAATGTAAGAAGAGGTTGAGTGTATCAGGAGGGTATTTCCTATTTCCACCTTATGGGTGTTTGAAAATTGGTAATGGTGCAACTGGTAGAATGAACTTTTTTTTAAGTGATTTTGCCATTAATCTTATTCAAAACTATACAGTCAAAATAAAAAAAATATGATCATCCCACCCCTATCAGGAATGCTGAATCCCTGACAATTTTCAAGCGACAGCTGAAAGCTCATCTCTTTCAAAACTACTTGGCTTCATCGAAAAAAAACAACAACTCTATTTATTCCTTCTTTTTCTAGCTTTTACTTATTTGAACAATGTCTAAAACTTGGTATTACAAGCACTTCCTGTGTCTGTTTGCCTCTAAGAAGAATCACTTTATGTATCCCGAAATTGTGAGTCGCTTTGGATAAAAGCGTCTACAAAATGACTAAATGTAAATCCATCCATCCATCCATCATCTTCCACTTATACGGGGCCGGGTCGCGGGGGCAACAGTCTAAGCAGAGACGCCCAGACTTCCCTCTCCCAAGCCACTTCTTCCTGTCACGCTGTCAGTCTCTGTTTTCCTGGGTGTCCCCTAGTGAGCTCACTTCTCCTTAGGCACTTCATCATAGGCACTTTAATTCCGCTAGTCTGGTCCTGTCTTCACAGTAATTGCACTCCAATTAAATCGCACAGGTGCTGACAATCCTTTGTCATTAGTCTCCCTATATAGAGCTGTCTTTCTCTGTTGTTTGTATGGAGTCCTTATCCTATGTGTCTATGCTCTCGTCTCCCGAGACTTCACCTACCTTCTCGTTCCTCCGAGTTTCCCGTTTCATCCGGTTCCCTCTTTTGGTTTGTTTGTCTATCAAAACTGTTTATTTTGTATTTACCCTTCTGTTAATAAAACCCATACCTTGCTATTGGATCCTGCCCTCTCCGTGTGTTTATCCTAAACCCAACCGTCACACTTCCAGTTCAGCCGGGAGACATAGTCCCTCCAGCGTGTCCTAGGTCTTCTCCAGGACTCTGCTTCTGCTTTGAAAATGAATCCAGTGATAGTATGGGTCACTCTGAATACATATGATTTGAAAGAATAAAGCAACCCTAAAAGAATGAGCTAACCTATAAATCAACCCTTTTTATGAATGTTGGAAAAGGGGAAAAAGTGTAAGTGCAACAATGGAGTTTGATGTTTTGGGTGAATTTGCTTTTAGTTTTCTCCAAAACTATACAGTAAAATGCCTTGATAATGAATACAGTGGTAGTCTGGGTCATTCTGAATACATATACATTAAACGAATGAGCTAACCTATAAAGGAACACCTTTTATGAATTTTGGAATATGGGAAAAAGTGTAAGTGCAACAATGGAGTTTGATGTTTTGGGTGAATTTGCTTTTAGTTTTCTCCAAAACTATACAGTAAAATCCCTTGATAATTAATACAGTGGTAGTCTGGGTCACTCTGAATACATATACATTAAAAGAATGAGCTAACCTATAAAGGAACACTTTATATGAATTTTTGAAAATGGGAAAAAGTTTAAGTGCAACAATGGAGATTGATGTTTTTACGGGAATTTGCTTTTAGTTTTCTCCAAAACTATACAGTAAAATGCCTTGAATATTAATACAGTGAAAGTAGGGGTCACTCTGAATACATATGACTTGAAAGTATGAGCTAACCTATAAAGGATCATCTTTTATACAGTATTGTTCAAAATAATAGCAGTACAATGTGACTAACCAGAATAATCAAGGTTTTTCGTATATTTTTTTATTGCTACGTGGCAAACAAGTTACCAGTAGGTTCAGTAGATTCTCAGAAAACAAATGAGACCCAGCATTCATGATATGCACGCTCTTAAGGCTGTGCAATTGGGCAATTAGTTGAATTAGTTGAAAGGGGTGTGTTCAAAAAAATAGCAGTGTGGCATTCAATCACTGAGGTCATCAATTTTGTGAAGAAACAGGTGTGAATCAGGTGGCCCCTATTTAAGGATGAAGCCAACACTTGTTGAACATGCATTTGAAAGCTGAGGAAAATGGGTCGTTCAAGACATTGTTCAGAAGAACAGCGTACTTTGATTAAAAAGTTGATTAGAGAGGGGAAAACCTATAAAGAGGTGCAAAAAATGATAGGGTGTTCAGCTAAAATGATCTCCAATGCCTTAAAATGGAGAGCAAAACCAGAGAGACGTGGAAGAAAACGGAAGACAACCATCAAAATGGATAGAAGAATAACCAGAATGGCAAAGGCTCAGCCAAAGATCACCTCCAGGATGATCAAAGACAGTCTGGAGTTACCTGTAAGTACTGTGACAGTTAGAAGACGTCTGTGTGAAGCTAATCTATTTTCAAGAATCCCCCGCAAAGTCCCTCTGTTAAAAAAAAGGCATGTGCAGAAGAGGTTACAATTTGCCAAAGAACACATCAACTGGCCTAAAGAGAAATGGAGGAACATTTTGTGGACTGATGAGAGTAAAATTGTTCTTTTTGGGTCCAAGGGCCACAGGCAGTTTGTGAGACGACCCCCAAACTCTGAATTCAAGCCACAGTACACAGTGAAGACAGTGAAGCATGGAGGTGCAAGCATCATGATATGGGCATGTTTCTCCTACTATGGTGTTGGGCCTATTTATCGCATACCAGGGATCATGGATCAGTTTGCATATGTTAAAATACTTGAAGAGGTCATGTTGCCCTATGCTGAAGAGGACATGCCCTTGAAATGGTTGTTTCAACAAGACAATGACCCAAAACACACTAGTAAACGGGCAAAGTCTTGGTTCCAAACCAACAAAATTAATGTTATGGAGTGGCCAGCCCAATCTCCAGACCTTAATCCAATTGAGAACTTGTGGGGTGATATCAAAAATGCTGTTTCTGAAGCAAAACCAAGAAATGTGAATGAATTGTGGAATGTTGTTAAAGAATCATGGAGTGGAATAACAGCTGAGAGGTGCCACAAGTTGGTTGACTCCATGCCACACAGATGTCAAGCAGTTTTAAAAAACTGTGGTCATACAAATAAATATTAGTTTAGTGATTCACAGGATTGCTAAATCCCAGAAAAAAAAAATGTTTGTACAAAATAGTTTTGAGTTTGTACAGTCAAAGGTAGACACTGCTATTTTTTTGAACACACCCCTTTCAACTAATTGCCCAATTGCACAGCCTTAAGAGCGTGCATATCATGAATGCTGGGTCTTGTTTGTTTTCTGAGAATCTACTGAACCTACTGGTAACTTGTTTGCCACGTAGCAATAAAAAATATACTAAAAACCTTGATTATTCTGGTTAGTCACATTGTACTGCTATTATTTTGAACAAAACTGTATATTTTGGAAAATGGGAAAAAGTGTGTGCAACAATGGATTTTGATGTTTTGGGTGAATTTGCTTTTAGTTTTCTCCAATACTATACAGTAAAATGCCTTGATAATTAATACAGTGGTAGTCTGGGTCACTCTGAATACATATGACTTGAAAGAATGAGCTAACCTATAAAGGAACACTTTATATGAATTTTGGAAAATGGAAAAAGTGTAAGTGCAACAATGGACTTTGATGTTTTGGGTGAATTTGCTTTTAGTTTTCTAAAAAAACTATACAGTAAAATGCCTTGATAATTAATACAGTGGTAGTCTGGGTCACTCTGAATACATATACATTAAAAGAATGAGCTAACCTATAAAGGAACACTTTATATGAATTTTGGAAAATGGGAAAAAGTATAAGTGCAACAATGGATTTTGATGTTTTGGGTGAATTTGCTTTTAGTTTTCTCCAAAACTATACAGTAACATGCCTTGATAATTAATACAATGGTAGTCTGGGTCACTCTGAATACATATACATTAAAAGAATGAGCTAACCTATAAAGGAACACTTTATATGAATTTTGGAAAATGGGAAAAAGTTTAAGTGCAACAATGGATTTTGATGTTTTGGGTGAATTTGCTTTTGGTTTTCTCCAAAACTATACAGTAAAATGCCTTGAATATTAATACAGTGGTAGTCAGGATCACTCTGAATACATATGATTTGAAAGAATGAGCTAACCTATAAAGCAACCTTTTTTATGAATGTTGAAAAATGGGACACACTGCAATTTCTCGGATGCATTTTTTATTTGGGGTGATTTTGCTTTTAGCTTTCTCCACAACTATACATTAAAATGCTTTGAAAATGAATACAGTGATAGTCAGGGTCATTCTGAATGCATATGATATGAAAGAATGAGCTAACATATAAAGGAACACTTCTTTGTGTAGGAAACTGGGACAGTGCAATTGGTAGAATGCATTAAATATATATATATATATATATGTGTGTGTGTGTGTGTGTGTGTGTGTGTATGTATATATATATATATATATATATATATATATATATATATATATATATACACACACACACATATATATATATACACACACTGAAAATCATTAATATTGTAATTTATAATCTCTAATAAACGATTTAAAATGATTTATGTACAACACAAACGTTTATATACAATAATGAGTTAAAATAAGCGAAAGTATAAAGGAAACGTGTGTACGACAGCTTCTTTACATGCATTTTGACTGCTCTCAGCACCCGTACCGTAAGTGCATGATTACACGCGCAAAGGAAAAAAAAGTGCGGCTGGCTTGACCGCAGTGTGTTGACAGGACCGGGCTAATATGGTCATACTTCCTGGTTCTAGTAAGAACTCTTGCTGCTGCATTATGGACTAGCTGTAGTTTGTTTACCAAGCGTGCAGAACAACCACCCAATAAAGCATTACAATAGTCTAACCTTGAAGTCATAAATGCATGGATTAACATTTCTGGATTTGACATTGAGAGCATCAGTGTTGGGTATAGTTACTTTGGAAAGTAGTTAGTTAGGTTACAACGTTACCATCAATTAAAAGTAATCAGTTATGATACAGCGTTACCTATTCATAAAAGTAACGCGTTAGAGTACTCATGCGTTACCAAAAATTAAAAGCCGTTTGCAGCGGCTCACACATGACAGACACAGCCCCTGGCCCCTTTAAATGCACCCAGAAGTCGTGACTCCCGACAATGAATAACGTCAGTCATCCGACTAAATTAACACTGCAGGATAACAATAACAGGAAAGACAGTCAGCAATCGGCTATTCCACATGGCGTTTTATTTATTTATTATCACAGAACATATTATTAATCAAAATTCGCACCTAACGTTACCCAGCCCGGGTAGCCTAGGCTACTGTATATTATGAGCACCACAAGATAACTCCTGATTTTTCTTTAACTTTAAATAATGCAGTTATCAAAGTACAAGTATGCTTACTTGTAAACACAACCTTAAACAGGCTTGCAGATTTAAATCCATTTAGAAATGATGAACAACCAGCCAGCCAACGATCTAACAGAAATTAACAGCTGCCTGTCAAACAAAAATGATAACAAACCGAATTAAATCCTTCACTG